>NC_057811.1:138298379-138326398 GCF_018294505.1 Triticum aestivum | reverse complement strand
CGGAGTCCCGCTGGAGCTGCCGCCGAGGTAGCCGAGCCGCCGCCGCCGAGTCCGGTTTTTTAAAAAAAGATTCGGTTTATTTTTTTTCTAAACCCTAGTTTTCGTTTTTTCAGATCGGTTTATTTTTTCGGTTTTATTACTTAGTGAACGTTCACTGACCCGTTCGTTTTAACGAACGTGTTCGCCGGTTAGTCGCAGTTAACGAACGTCCGTTCGTTTAACTGTTCGTCAGTTTTCTTTTTCGTCGGAATTTTCCAAGGTTATTCCAGATCGCGATTTCCGATCAGATCTTCGTTTTCGTTTAACTTTTCGCTTGTTTATCGGAATCAGGCGATTCAAGCGCCTAGAGTTTCGTCTCGAAATTCTCTTTCTGTTTAACCTACTCAAACAAGTTTTTGCTACTGTAAAATTTGACCTAGATCCAGATTAGTAAACGAGGCTTGTTTCTTTCGCCGTTTGATTTTTGTTGCTTCGTTCGATTTGATTCTTTTTGCAAACCGGAGTTCTTAAGTTGAACTATCTGGTTGGATCTTTATTTGAGTTTTACCTGTGCATTAGATGAGTACTTATTGTTTGCTTGTTTGTTTGCGATAGAGTACCCGGAGTGCGCTGCTTGTTACTTCGAATCGCTAGGTTTCGCGGATCATCAGCAAGGCAAGTAACACTTTGATCATACTTTTCCATACCCAGTTTTTATTGCATTAGATCAATCCTCAAACACTGCATGGTTAGGATCCAATTTAAACTGTGGGTATTGGGAAGTAGTTGAGGTAGTACCTATTACCTGTTTTATTTATCAAACCCTTGGGAGTTACTTCTACGTTTTCTTATATTGCCATGCTATGCTCGTAGACGTGGATTGGGTTTGAGAGATATTCATGATAGATGTGAGATTGTTAATTAATGGTTTACTTAAGGTGGCAACTAAAACTCACATCTGGGTGGATTGAGGCACCTGGAGAACCCAGTGTTGCCTGTATTTTTTTGGATATCCCGGAGTACCCGTGTGATCATCCTATGGACCGCCACCCAGGCCCAAAGGGATCATGAGATTATTCATGCTAGAAACTTCCGTGTGCAGCCACAAGCTATTATGGGCTCTAGCATAGTTGATTAAGTGGTGTGAGCTCTTGAAGAGGAAGACTAGCAGATGTAGGGGATGTAGGTGGTACGGTCTACCCAGAGTAGAGAGTTTACGCTTCTGAAAGACTGTGTCTCGGTCATCCGTTTCTCAAACATCATGCAGTGCGAGAATCAAGCGGAGGCGATCGAGTCTTGTGGGGAAAAGTGCACAAACCTCTGTAGAGTGTACAAACTAATCATGGTTAGCCGTGTCCCCGGTTATGGACAACTTGAGTATCTAGTACCTGGATTATCATGTGAATCTCATCACCATGTTACTTTAATTAATTTTGTTGGGTTAATGATGACACTTAACTGGGATTGAGTTGGAGGTACCTTCTCAATGTTTAACAACCACCATGATAGTTAAATAAAATTTATTCCTTTGCAGTAGGGAAAAATTGGCTTTTCGCAAAACTGTAACCATAGAGCTTTCCACCAGCCATATATGCATGTAGTATAGCATTATTATGTTCATTATTCTCTATGTGTTACATTGCCAGCATATTCCATGTGCTGACCCGTTTTCGGGCTGCAACATTTCATGTTGCAGACTTTTCAGACGACGAGTAAGGTGCCTTAGGTCGTGGTCTTATACTCAGTGATGCCGATGGAGTTGATGGACTCACTTATCTTCGAAGCCTTCTGCTGTTATTGTATTTAGATGGCCTTAAGCCATATTTATCAGACTTATTCTCTATGAGACATTCGTTGTAATAAGTGTGTGATTGCTACTCTGTTATAAATCCTCCATTTGTACTGTGCGTGTCAGCATTACTGATCCAGGGATGACACTGGTGCACAGCAGCACAGACTGTTTGAGGTCTGGTCGCTACAATACGAGGATGGAATATGTACGAAAAAATGGACGGCTTGACATATTCACACCTATGATGTGGTAACTAAGCAGAAGGCACTTCAACAAATTAGAAACACTGCAAGACACCATATGGAAGGTGCAATCAATATCACTCTGCCAAGTTAAAACTGTCTCGTCATAAGTGGTGTTCATCAAACTAGAAGCAATACATGCTAGAAATCATATTCAAGACGCAAACCAATATCACACTGCCAACTTAAAGGTGTCCCATCATGTGTGACTGATGCAGGATACACAAGAAGTGTAGTTTCATGTACGAACATGGTGTGATAGACAGATATAGTATGTACCAAAAATAGGAAAGTGTGTCATATTCACATGTATCATGTGTAAGCTAAGCAGATGCAGTTTACACTAATTAGGAGAAATACGAGCTAGACACCATATGCAACATGCAACCAGATATCACACTGCCAAGTTAGAGCAAGCACCTTGGATGGTGGAGTAGGGGAGCGGAGACTTGGACCTTGTAATGCACTATCAGTACAAGGAGAATCGGTACAGATGCTCCGTTTACGTTGCTGCAGAGGACCACCATCATCGCCTTCCTTACTCTTTTCCTTCCTCTTTCTTGATTTTCCCTTGTCAAGTCAAACCCACAAGAAAAAGGAATAAAATTTGCTCTTCAGAACTCATTAATGCATGATACTGACGAACGCTACTTTCATGTAAGGCAGCCGCATGATAGGAGGACGGAATATGTATGAAAAACAGGACGGTGTGACATATTGACATGTATGATGTATAAAGTGTAAACTAAGCACAAGGTGCTTGAACTTGTTAGAATCGATGCAAGCTAGAAACCATATGAAAGATGAAACCAATATCACTCTGCCAAATTAAAAGGGTGCCCTAACAAATGTATTTGACCAAATTAGAAGCAATACATGGCAATAGGCTAGAAATAATATGCAATATGCAACGAATAAAGGTGACTCATCGTAAGTGATTGATGCAGGATACAGAAGAGAGGTAGTTTCATGTAAGAACAAGGTTAACACATAGATGTAGTGTGTACCAAAAATAGGAAGGCATGTCATATTCACAAGTATAGTGTGTAAACTAAGCAGATGCAATTTACCCTAATTAGAAGCATTACAAGCTAGACACCGTATGCAACATGCAACCACATATCACACTGCGAAGTGAGAGCAAGCACCTGTGATGGTGGTGTAGGGGAAGTGCGGTCTTCAGGTACAGAGCTACGTTCAATATCTTCATTTAGGCTTGCTGTTTCTTGATAATCATGTGGAGAGGATGAAATTGCATTCTTTATAAGAGTATTGCGTCTCATATTAACCCACGCGCGTGACTGTCTCATCATAAGCGGTAGACGCAGGATACACAAGAACAGTAGTTTGATGTAAGAACATGGTGTGATAGGCAGATGTAGTATGTACCAAAAACAGGAAGGCGTGTCATATTCACATGTATAATGTGTAAGCTAAGGGGATGCAATTTAACAAATTAGGAGCATTGATGAGGGATACACAAGAAAAGTAGTTTGATGTAAGAACATGGTTAATAGAAAGACGTAGTATGTACCAAAAATAGTAAGGCATGTCATATTCACAGGTATAATGTGTTAACTAAGCAGATGCAATTTACCCTAATTAGAAGCATTACAAGGTAGACACCATATGCAACATGCAACCACATATCATACTGCCAAGTAAGAGCAAGCACCTGCGATGGTGGTGTGGGGGAATTGCGGTGATCAACTAGAGAGCTACGTTGACTATCTTTATTTAGCCTTGCTGTTTCTTGAGAATCATGTGGGGAGGATGACACTGCACTCTTTAAACGAGTAGGGCATCTCACAGTAACCCACTCGGGTGACTGTCTCATCATAAGTGATTGACGAGGGATACAAAAGAGCATTAGTTTGATGTACGAACATGGTTAATAGACATATGTAGTATGTATCAAAAACAGGAAGGCATGTCATTATCAAAGGTATAATGTGTAAAGTAAGCAGATGCAATTTAACCAAATTGGAAGCAATACAAGCTAGACACCATATGCAACATGCAACCACATTTGACAGCGCGAAGTTAAAGCAAGCACCTGGGATGGTTGTGTGTGGCAATTGAGATCATCAATTGCAGAGCTACGTTTACTGTCTCCAACTGCTGACACTGCACCCATTAGAGCGCTGAAACGCTTAGTGCTTATCTTCGAATTACACTGGAGCGACTTCTGTCTTTTCTTTTCTGCATTCATCAACACTGCGTCAGAGTCTGAAATACCCATGCATAAAAAAACAATAGTGTGAGTATGGGTGAAGTGTGTGCACAATTAGTACAGTGTAAAGGTAGCAGATAGCAGGTCGGTGAGAAATAAATGATGGGAGACATATGATATCTCTACAACATGCATGGCACACTAAATTACTATAGGATTCTATGAAAATAACAGTTGACTGAAAGCAAATAGGTCAGTCCATTTTTCTGCACCGTCCGATGTACAAAGAACAGGCAGATCGCCTTCATCTACCTCCAGCCAGTCAGTGTTGACGATCTTCCTCGAAACGCCAGCGACCACCGGCCCAGTATTCCTCCCCTGCCTGCGCCCTCCCCTCGACCTCACCGCACCGCCGTGCTTGGCACCGCCCCCCGGCCATCCATTCAAGCCCCGCCGACCTCCAGATCGGGCGCAAGCAGCTCCTGCACCCCACACCCCTATGATAGACACCGATGCGCCGCTTCCCCGGGGAACAGGCGGACTAGGTGCTCCACGCGCCTAAGCGGGTGCTGCTTCTTTTAATAGCGGTTCGACTGACCCTGAATTGAAATCCAGACGGGCTACTGACCTCTAGCAAAGGTGAAATAGTAAAAGGGAGGAAACCTTGTGCATTTAGTATCACGAAGAAGATGCAGTAAGAAGCGCTCAACTAGTTTCTTTCGTGGGATGAATACAGTGTGAGCGGAGATGTAAGATTTGCACGAATAAGGGAAGAGGAGTACCTCTTTCTGCTGGCAGTGTTGTGTCCTCCTTCTATTTTTCCGACGATCTTCTTGTTGTTCGCCGGAAACCAAAAGTTGTGGAGGACGGTGCAGCCTTGGACGAACCCATGGCCAAGTTGTTGAGTGTGGTGCGGTGGCCGTCTGTCGGCGGCGGGGAAGCAGATCCGAGGCGGCGAACGACGGCGTAGCGGGAACAGCTCCGGTGCGGTGGACGGTTGCGATAGTGGAGCCGCAGCAGTGAGGCGCAGGACGGCGTGGTCGGAGTGGTTCTGGTACGGCGCACGTCGGTGTCGGTGTCGTGGAGGCAGCTCTGCCTCGGCTTCAGCTGCTAAGTCCTTGAGGGCGTTGCGGTTGCGGTTGCGTTGGATGACGACGTCGGGGTACCGGCTCCAGCGTGATGGAGGAGGGCGGTGGTGGATTGGCCGCTATGGGGTGGAGGATGGAGGAGGCTGGGGTTTCGCGGCTGGTGGAGAGGGTGTTTTCGCACCCACGGAGTATGAATGGGTAAACGGAGGGAGGCGGGGAACTAAGGGGGAACAATGTTTCGGTTTGAGACGCGCTTGTTTGAAATTTGGGGAAAGTTACAAACTTTGCCCCCATCTAAAATTTCGGACATATTGCGGGTTGGGGGTAGGACAGTCATGTCAGGTGTCCCAAATGTGGGCGGGATAGATTTCGGCCGAGCGCATGGGTAGGCGCCCACGGCGTATGAATGCTTCTCGAAGGCGGTTGAGACTGGCGTCTTGGTGAAGTTACAAACCTACCCCAGTTTAGACCTTTGGACATCGGGCCGATAGGCTACACGGGCCAGAGTCAGGACAGTAATTTCCTACCACCAAAACATTAGTCTCGCGCGGTTTCGGGTGACCAGAGGCCTATTTGGCGCTTCGTTCAATATTTGGGAGCAGAAGCATTAACGTTTTCGGTTCTCTTGAATTGAACTTTCAGGATTTGTCAAACTTCACAAATCTTTACTCTTGACAATCCTAAAGCTACGATTATTTTGGAATGGAGGGGGTACATTTGAATATACATTGTACACGAGTATATATTAAAAAATATGCAACTTACCTCAGTTCATGCATGGTTCCAGATATAATCTCCTTGGTTGCAAAAAAAAGTTAGATATGCGTATGAACATATATAGCATGTTCAAACTCACAACAAAGATTGATACCCACTTTTACATCTGATTTACAAATGCCATTATCTCGGGTTCAAATAGATGAATGCACTTCCTATGAATTCGAATCTTCGAAACCCCTTTATGTTGAATTCGACATGTATTCTATTTCGTAGCTAGCAATTTGGAATGTATCCATGCAAGTGACAAATGTATAAAGTGCTTCACACTAACAACATGGAGTGCACTAATTAATGTTTATATATGAATTGCAAAATCATCCATTGCCTGTATTTCAAACCGCTCTCACTCCATGGATCGATAATATGAAATAAACACATGCACATGCTAGAATTCAATAGAGTATGGGTGTCTGATAGACCAATTTTCGTCCATACGCAATTTGCAAAATTCATGATCTCATCCAAAAATAATAATGCCATTTATATTTTAATTTAATTCGTAGAACCGCCTTTTACACGTAGATGCACTATGCCTCACCCCGTTCTCACAAACGTGTTATATATCTCTCTATCTAACACATAAGTGCACACACTTTATATGCATCGGCATTTCTCTTTCACACATGCTCACAATCTCTCTCAGGGTGTCGGGGTGTCTCACGCACATGCTCTCTCTGTTTCTCTCTCTCTTTCTGACTACTATGTACCACTCTTTTCACTAATCTCAGTTGGAAAACACTATTTCTCTCACGTGCATATATACACATGCACGGTCTCTACTAGCCCTCTATATGCACATATATGTGCATACGTGTCTCCCGCACGCACATTATCTTTGGGCCTCTCTCGCACACATTGCCCCCCCCCCCGACACACCTCTCTCTTAGCAGTTGGCAGATATGATTTCATCATATCATTCGGTAGGATATCCCTGGCTGTTAGGCTGGATGGTAATACGAGGTAAAGTTTTACCCTAGTTCGGATCGGACCCTTGCAGTTGAAGAAAGAGCCTACTCCTGGTACTGTATATTAGTGATAGGGGTGTGTACAAAGTACACGTGAATACCAGGCATTGTGCGTGTGTGTATACTATCGACGAACTAGCCCCCAAGCTTGTATAACATACTAAGGGCCTAGGGTTACAAATCATATATAGTCGGCTTATCACCAGTGGGGATAGAGTCCTCCGCGACTCTGGTAGCTTCGTGTTGTACGCCGAGTCCTCCACATGGGTCTTCGTATAACACGTCTCGGTCCAACCTATATGTGGCGCAGGATGGAACCGACCCATGAGTCTTCATGTTGACCCACCACAACTAGAAATGATGTGCCCACCACACCACACACGCAATCGGCCAGTAAGAAAATAAGCATATACAATAGTACAACGGTATCTACCTCACGATACGTCTCCATATTTTGTTGATGACACTGACGGACTTTGCATTTGATGCGTGCTCCGTATTTTGTTGACGACACTTACGGTCATTGTATTTGAAGCGAAAGCACAATATGGTCACTGGACTTCAGAATAAGCTCATCACGGTCCCCACATATATTTTGTTGTGCTAACCAACATGTGGTTGGATGGTTAGAGCACAGTGGTTTCTCGAGCCCACCAAGGTTAAAGTCCCGGTGCTCGCATTTATCTTGTGTTAATTTCAGTATTTTCCGGCGATGTACATTCAGTGGGAGGAGACGTTCCACTCGACTACGAGGCACCTATGGTGACTTCGTAAAATCTCAAGATCATATATGTTGGCCCGCTCTCTCGAAGGTGCTCATAGGGGTAGGGTTCGCGTGTGTGCGCTTATAGCGGTGAGTGCTTGCGCGTATATATGAGCCCTTACATCTGTACCGTGTTAAACAAATACATATCATGATTATACGATCACTGGCTCACCCGTACAACTCCGTATTTTGTTGATGACACAATCAATTGACCAGTCAAATGTTCCACACGGCACAACTAGTGTTGCACCATCGGGGCGCATAACCGTGGGGCCCACCTATCAGCCCGTATATGAAAGAAAGAAATGGTAGTTTGAGTCTGTACTGTGTTAATAAAATAGGAGTACATTTTAGGGTGGTCATACGGTCACTGGCTCACCATACAACTCCGTAATTTGTTGATAACACGATCAATTGACCAGTCAAACGGTCCACATTCAGCAGCGCACATTACCATAGGGCCCACCCGTCAGCGCGTATATGAAGGACAAAAATGGTAATAAATTAGTGGTCGGTGGGTATTCGAAGTCATGAGACCTCTGGTTGGCAGTCACCGGCGGTTGGGGGGCGTTCATTGGGCGGTGGGGTGGGGATCCCCGGAGAAAAAGCTTGGCGGGGGGGCTAGAGGGATGGCCGGTGCGGCGGCGGACCGGCGGTGGGGAGTGGTTTCGGGGAGGGCAGGCCGGCCGCGGGCGGCGGGGGCTGGCGGTTCGGCCGGTGGTGGCTGGCGGTTCGGCCGGTGGTGGCTGGCGGCTCAGGGGGGTGGAGTTTGATGATAAACTAGAGGCCCTTGATTTCGTATCCAACGGCTGGAAAATCTAATGACCAGAGATGAAAAAGTCAGTCCACTGACGTGTAGCCTCACCCCGCACGTACACATGCACGCACGCAAGACACGCACGCATGTAGGCGTGCAACACTGACACGTACACACGCACGCATGCTGGCGTGCAACACTGGCACGTACAGATGCACTCACGAACACACGCATGTACGCACCCATGCATGCAACACCGAAACGTACCCTTGCACGCACGCAACACTCACCCGCCTGCATGCACATAGCACATGACGCAAGACACACGCTCAACCTATACGTGCATGCACCCTTTGTGAAGGACATGGATTGTTACGGGTATTAATCAATCTTATCTATGATAAGCAGAACACTGATGTTTGCAGCGGTCTTTACGAATCACAACGTATCGAACGGGCTATCAACATAGTAGGCTTATCTACATGAAAAAGATGACGTCACACTCAATGAACAATCATCGGTTTATGAAATGCCCGCTTCTGACCGCCCTGGCCCACCAAAGGTTCCTCTGCTGTGCGCTGCCTGCGTTGGATCACTGACATGCAGGCCATGCACCCAAAGAGCCCACACGTCAGTGGAAGAACGGCGCGGTGTCCTAGGTCAGAGTCGAGGGCACCACTCGCGGCACGCCCGGCTGAACACGCCTCCGTGCCGCATTCAAACGCCTCCATGAAACCCGCCCGTGTGGAAGCCAAGAAACCCACTCTGGACACACGTCCGTTCATGACCGGGCCGGCGTTAAACACAACGCCGGCCGAGCTCCTCCCATCCGCCTTCTATTTAATCTCCTATTTAAACGAGGCCAAACGCCGGCCAAGAATCGCACACCTCCGCCGCTCCCCTATCTCCTCCACCATTTTGTCCACTCTTACAATGGCTTACCAAGAGTAGTTATTCCGCATCCAAGTCGGCTGGGTAGCCCGCCGGATACGAGATATGCAGCTCGTTGATCCACCTCCCTCCCCTCGCCCGACGGAGCCAGTTGCCGCCCCAAGCCGGCGCGCGGTTCAGCAACTCGCCGCTCCAGGCCAGCTCGACGAGGAGGGGCGCACGAGCGTCGTTGCTACCATCCACGCCGCCGACTTGGAGGCCACCGCGGAGGCGACACCGGCGTACACAGCAGGTGTCTTGCCGGATCCTTTTGTTGCGAGGACCTTCGTCGACCCCACATGGGCTCCACGGAAGAGGGGAATGTTAGGATGAACTCGAGCCGATGCCGGCCATGGCGAAGTAGTGGCCGGTGATGAACTCGAACCGGTGCCGGCCACCATTATCTTCGGCACCAGCCAATGATATTAGTTGGGCAGTGGGGAAGCGAGCCGTCCTTTGCGCTGAAGCATATACCTCCGGGGCACCCGGCAGTCCGGTGATCGTGCTGCCGGACATGAGGAACACACATCGATCGGCGGGCAACCATTTAGGCCAGGTATTATCTACCTGTGCTGTCCAAAACTAGCACCGCGTAATTCATTTGAATGTAATGAAATCCGTCATGTTTGTATGAAAATCCGGTATTTTATATGATTTCCATCGTTGTTTATATGAAATATCAGTTTGTCTACGTGTTTGTGTGAATTTCGTCCGGTTGGTTGAGTTGTTGTCATAATGTGTGCGGCTACGGTTGGATGGCGTAATTTGCAAGTCGCCGGTCGGTCTACGGGCGGCTCGGGCGGCATTGTAGGACAAAAAAACACAGCTCGTGCGAGCTCGTCTCCAACGTGCGCGCTGGAGGATGCATGACAGCATGAGCACCCGAGCCATTCCTCGTTCATCGGTGGCAAAGGCACCGGTGGACAAAAGGGTTGCCAATATTTTGGCTACCCCGGGCAAGATCCAAACAGCCCCTCCCAACAGATTCAAATCCCTCGTTCGCCGTGGAATTTTGCCATGTGTTGTTTTCATGGACTAGCAAGATGCCCGTGCATTGCACGGAACATCAAGATGCATTTTTTTACAAACTCCCGCATGCATGCAAGGGATAATTAATGTCCTCCTTTGCTAGTACCATGAGGCAAACACCATTAATATTGCATCGATTAGTGTTAGTGGCCTTGTATATCTGCAAATTATAATTTTGATAGTGGCCCGTTGTATATAAAAATGGAGGGAGAAAGATGAGAGATAAGGTGAGGAGGAGTGGGCGTGGTGGTGACTGGTGGTCGGACTGGGCGGAGGCATGGGGATGGACGGCGCATTATGTCTAGGTTTGTATCTCTCTCACACACACCCACGTAGGTGGGGGACGTGCACGAAGAGAAGAGGTGCACGCACAGCGCACGTACTCCCGTCTCTTTCCCAACCACACCCGCGCGGGTACACGGTGGAGCTCATTTCTGTACGAAAAAGGCAGCCCACGTGGTAATTTGGCACGTGTACTGGTTGTCCACTTGGTGGAGGGAGGATCGTCTACCACGGGTGAACAAACAAATTGCGACTTGACGCGTTATGTTAAATTAAAAAAAGAGGCAAACCATGTGGGGCCTACCTTAGAGGCAAGGCTCTATACACTGGAGTACTTTTGATGTGTCCCGTCAACTCGCAGAACGAGGAGAAGCTTGCTTAGTACGCCGTCTCCCCCGCCCACGGGCGCGGTGGCTCGCAGGATGAGGTGAAGCTTGCTTACGAGTAGTACTACTACTACTACTGTACGCCTTTACGCCCGCTCCCTCGCCCACGCGCGCGGTGGCTCGCAGCACGAGGAGAAAATTTTACTACTCCCTCCGTTTACTCCTCGTCCCTACTACGTACTTTGGTTAGTACTCCCTCCATTTACTTATACAAGGCCACTATAAAAAAATACATTTTGCATCTATACAAGGCCACAAATAGTAATCGAGACAAAAGTTACTACTCCCTCCTTTCCAGTTTATGGCTCAATTTCAAAATCTCTCCAACCAAGGTAGACGGTGAGTGGTCGAATTAATTTCGTAGTTTGCACAAGTAATTAGTACGCTCGTTTTTCTCAAGAAGTTATGTTTACCGAGGCATTAATTAGAACGAATGCATGAATGACCACTAAATTTCCATGAACTTGTACATGCATTGGTTAGTTTCCTCTTGACACTGCTTGCGTCGGGTGATCTAACGCACCTCGAAATCCAACATGTAATGGTACTACTACTAGTATAGTAGAATTGAGACTTATCAAACGGAAAAACGAATGTTCTTTAGATGAGCCCTATAAACCCTAGTGGGTACGTACTCCGTAAAAACAGATTTTTCCAAAACTAAGTCACTCCCTTTTATGAATTCTGTAGTATACTCCTCCGTCGACGCTCCCTTTCATGAATTTTGTACTTCCTGTCGCCGACATGTGGGACATATAGCAACCGGGTCGACGTGTCAAGCACCAAATAACAGTGCAGAACAGCAGGGGGGACGCACCCCACTCGTACCGGCCCAGTAGTAGTAATGAGCAATGAGACGTCAAATCACAATGCCGCACCTTCCCAGACGGACGAAGCAACCATTATTTCACACTTCGGTTCACCATCATCTCAAACCACGTAGTATTGCTTTTGCCTCAAGAGGGACACGCGCATCGCCTTGGTACATCATGACACGTGGGACCGCATGACAGGCCATGCTCCCCCGCCGATCGCTTGGTAAAATCACCTCATTTTTACTATACTTCCTCCGTATCGGTTTACTACATGGCATGCACGTCGTTCTAGGTTGAGAATTTAACTGGCTATATATGTGATGAACAGTACTCTAGCCTTTTAAAAAATGTATACTTTTGTACAGTAGTACTATCGATGGATTGCGCCATGGAGCAAAAATTGAAATTAAAAAAAAGGTGGTACATATAGAGAGTGCTCGTCGCCAAATTATGCATATAGTACTATTAAAAAAGCTAGTACGTGCTTAATTGGGGTGCTAAAGTCTATTAAAGAAATACTAGTAGTATGTACATACTTAAGAGTTAAAGTAACGAGAAGAAACATACCATAGTTCTGCTCGGGGCTCAGCACAACACGCCCCTCAAATTAAACTAAGCACACCTGAAATTAAACTATGCAACTAATCCGGTAGACACTGCATTAGAAGTTTAGAACCACCATGAGCAACGACACTGCCACCTTACTCGGAGTCCTCGTCCACGTCCTCGACTTCGTCCTTGTCCCTCTTCCTCTTGGCCGATACTTCTTTGCTTGAACCGCACACTTGGTTGTTGCTCTTCATCCAACCCTTGTAGATATTGAAACAAAGGTAGCATCCATTGCAGCGTAGTGGATGTGGTCTATATCTAGTACATTCCGCTGCCATGCATGACGATGAAACGTGTAATGAGGTTTCTCCAGTTTACGGTACGAAGGATGAACCATGGCTCCTGCCAGGGTCAGCATTGAAGGCTGACGAGAGGGCACCAGCCGATTCTTCTAGAGGTCGAAGGGGTTGCCTACAACGAGGCCTATCTGACCCAGGACTTCTTTCTCGTTCTTAAAGTCTACAGTAACGAATTTCACTGTTTTGTCCTTGAGGAAGTTCTTAAAATCCTGGCACTCAACGTCGGCATGGCATATGTGGTAGACCAAGCAAACGTTATGTACGCAAACCTGGATCACGGCGGGCTTCTTCCTCTCTTCGTCCTTTAGATCCTTCTCTCGTCCCAGGACTGTGGTGTACTCAACATCTAGCCCAGCAACCCAGTCATCATCTGAGTTTTCGAACATGCGTCTGAAGCGAGAAAGGCATCCTTTCACCGTCGCGGAAGAACGGGTGTAGATGACATCGAACTCATCGCCGGTGATGGTTCTAACCTTGTACTCTCCGCCGATCGTGGAGATTTGGGACGCCATGGATTTGGGAGGAGGGTTAGGATTAGTGGAACTGCCGTAATGTGAATGGACGGGACGACTAGGAGCGAACCGCCGTAGTATTGAAGGACGTGCGGGGACGAGTAGGAGCGAACTGCCAGCGTGCGAATGGCAGGGTAGTGGCTTTCCATTCTCCCATGATACGGGCTTCCGAGAGCCCTTGGATTTGAGATCGAACGGTTGCATGGCGTGATTCTAGACCTATGGGTGAATATCCTATCCTGGAGGGTTATTCTGCAAATTTTCAGCAACTTAGCATGCGACCGTTTGATCTCAGATCCAAGGGCTGCCAGCAGCCTGTATCATGGTCGCGCCTACCACGATCGTCGCGTCGCTCGCGCGGTCGCGCCCTTGGAGATTTAACACGGTGCGTTAGGCTATCTGATGTTGGCATGTCATACATAGTCATCACTTAGTCACTCATACTACAACAAGTTGGCTATAAGTGTATTTTTTACTCCTCTCTATCTCTTTCTTCGTACTCCCTCCGTCCCATAATATAAGAACGTTTTTGACCCTAGTGTAGTGCCAAAAACGTTCTTATATTATGGGACACAGGGAGTACTAGTATTTATTGCATTTGCCAAGGAGTGACCTCTTCCAATGAAATGGTGTTGCTAAGTTTGCTTCATTTAATTAGCTATAGACTCAAAATTGTCTTTTCACCTAGGTACACGCGCTTAGCACCATTTCTTCCTTGGGTCACCAAACTAGTCTCTCTCTTCTTGATTAACTTGCCACATCAGACTTTATGCCTATGTGGCAAGCTTAAGCACCTGTAGGAGCAAGTAAAAGTAAGTACAATAGTGCGCTTTACATGGCATTTTTGCATATGTGGAGGAAAGAGAGGCAAGGAAAAAGTGGAGAAGTGGGCTCTCATGCAAGAGCCAGCCTCAACCACATGGTGGAGCATTGGGAGAGGCACCTGTATGGAGGTGGTCAGGAATCGGGAGACTCAGGCCGGTCGTAGCGCCGCAGTTAAAATGATAATGGAAAGTCAAATCACGGGGCCCCACCTGTCCAGCAGTAACTCGCTGTCAAATCACACAGCCCTACGTTTGCAGCAGCCTACTCCCTTGTCTTCTCGCGTCTCTGTCGAACCGACTCGGTGGAACTGCCCCGCCTACCACGCAGGAAAAGCCCTGCCCTCGACTTTTAAATACAACTACATCCGCTTAAGAATCCAATGATATACTTTTTGTGACATAGTAACTCATATTTAGTTAGTCAAATGGATGACCTAGAACTACGTGCAGGCCCTATAAACCGAGACGCCTAAAAATAAAAAAACCGAGACGGAGAGGGTAGTTCAGCACGTATCTTTTTAGATCAATATAGTCGGGATTCACCAAGGAGCAAAACCAAGTGGTAGGCTGCTCCTGTCGTGTTGGCGTAGCAACTCAAGCAGGGTCAGTCCGCACACGAAATGGCGACACACTTAACAGGACCCCTTTGGCCGACATGTGGCTCATCCACCGTCTTGTTCCACGTGCGATGCACCAAATTACAGTTCGGAGCAGCGGTTAGAATTGGAGGCACCCCGGTCGTAGCGCCGCAGCAGTAGAAAATGAGCGATGAGGGGTCAAATCACAAAGCCCCACCTTTCCCGCATTAAGCTGGACGGACGAAGCAACCATCATTTCACTCTAGGGCGCAAGAGCATAAAGAAAAGATAAAACAATGATGCGTGCGGCAGCTACCTAGGGCACCCTAGGGTAGGGGTCTCCACTACAGATCCTTTTTTTTAAAGCGCCTCCACTACAAATCGGCTTCTCCCTCGTCCTCTTGAAGAAAACCGATGATGAGTGCGGCGGTAGGGTTTGTAGGAGTACTACGGCGTGCGGGGCCACGTCGTAGTAAACGGGTTCGAGTTGACGCCTTAAATATGTGTGGGCCGCTTGGTTTTATGGGAATGAGGCAACATTTTGGGTTCGAGGACCAGTGGAGATATAGTACGTACAAAAAATTGTGGACATAGGTTCGACCGAAAGGCAATGATGCATGGGCCCTGCATTTTGATATACCCAGGGGGCCACGTGAAATTTGCTACTCTACTCAAAACTAGTAAGGTACACATGTATTGAACGCATGAGATTTTGAAACCAAATTATGAATAAATACACACTATAGCATGTAAAGCTTTGAGTCATATATGCATGATGTAGATGTTCGTTTAGTTCTTATAGTTCATCTCATTCAAAATCAATTAGTTTTATAAAAAATGTTAAGATTCATGGGGTTGTGCATTGTAAATCATAAAGTAAAAAACAAATAATGGCAATTCATTTAAAAAATAATAATCAATTATGATACAGAAGATTCTAGAACAAAGGAGAAGTGCTTGTGTTCTGAGGTTTGTGCATTATGCTTAAGTTCAACCATGGAGTCTTCTAAATTGTACATGTGGCAGATCTGGTGGAATGTTGATGATATCCAACGGCCAGGAGTGCTCGGATTTGCCTATCTCTGCACTGTCGGTTTAGCTTCATCCAGCGACCATCTTTCAAAGTTATTGGCACACTATATAGTTCTTGTGCCATAGTTGCATGTTTTGGAAAAAAGCTACTGGTGGGTTGTACTATCTATTTAGGAATAGAAGATGTATACATGGAAGTTCTAGGGAAAGAGATGACATGGAGCATCTCAATTCCTATAAGTAGGGATTGGAAAAGAGATGTAATTTGGTTCACATCATAGGAACTTTTCTATTGAATCTAGAGATGACATGTATCTCAATTCCTATGAGGAGGGATTAGAAAAGAGATGTAATTTGGTTCATATCATAGGAACTTTTCTATTGAATATACGCTAATGTTTATTTTCCTTTGAAATTAAGGGAGTATAGGAATCCATTCATATGAACCAAGTGGCTCTAAAGCTATAGAAATGATATCATGTTTATTTCCTTTGAAATGTGGAGTATATGAATCTATTCCTATGAACCAATTGGCTCTAAAGGAAAAAATCCTATAAAAATCATATCATATAGAGTTCCTATGATATTCCTCGACACTAAAGGATGCTTGAAATTGTTGTGGGTGATACGATGGTCTTTCTTTGTAGACTCCTCACCCATCTTTATAGTTACCTCTCGAAGATGAATGAAATGATATATACATGGTATTCTACATGTGCAATTTGGTACACGAAAACTCGGTAAAAGTTTGCGAGGTTCAAATTTTCAATAAAGCTATAAGCACTGCATTTCGGAACGGAGGGAGCATACGGTAGTTGCTAACACTCACGTGGAAGATTTGTGTGTAGGAGGAGTGGCTGTTCTGTTAAATGACAGGGCAAAACTGACACTGTCGGATGCCGATCTAACGGTTCTTACGGCGTTCGTCAGGAAAAGGCTTGTGGCGAACGTTTGTCGGATAATGATTTACGGACACATGCATTGCATTGATACGTGCCCCCCTCTCTCTCACGCACACGCACCCTCACGAGTCACGACTCTCCCGAGTCCTCTCGCAGACTCGCACGTCGCACCCGCCGTCTGTCTGCAGGTAGACGTCACGCACATATGTGCTCTTCACACCCTACCCTCAGAACTTCTAAAAAACAAAAGACGGCGCGCACATTTTATTTTAGCTCACACGTCACACACTTATACTATTACTCTTGCGGCGAACGTTCTTTGGGCATAGTATATTGTACTCTCACGAAGAGAAGCGGTGCACGCACGCACTAGTTCTCTCACACCCACTCGCGGGTACACGTAGGAGCGCATTTTTTTGAAGCTGGTACAACAAAATCACTCCACTATATATAAAAGCAGGAGCCTTAGCGCTTGCTTTACTAGGGTTCCTCTCGTTCACTCTCTCATGCTCTCTAGATCTAAGCAACACATAGGTGGCCACACTCTCTCTCTCAGCTCACGGCTGGTCACAAATCCGGCCGGACAACCTCGACCGGGGCAAGGGTGTAGGTGCATCGTTCACGCTGTCGTCGGCGGCGAGGGAGGAGACCAACGGCTGCCCGTGCGTCCCGATCGGCGGCCGTGTCGTTCTCTCCGAGAGACCGCCGGCTCGGGAGGGCCTCCGACCCCTTCTTCCTCCCTACGGTATTGTGGCCAAGATGCGGCCTCCCGACGCCGTCTTTGCCACATGCCGACGACCCTCAGGTATATATTCCTTCGAAACATGCCTTGCTCTACTGCCCCAGCTCCCTTCGTGTGGATCCTTTTCTACTTCCGTCCGCTATTCCAAAGCCACCTAGACTTCTACTATTATTAGAAGTAAAGCTAGTTCATACAGTCGACTCAAAGCGTTGGTTCAAACAGGGACAAAAGTGGGAAAGCTGTAGCATGAATCTAGGACTTGGTTCTAAGAGGAAACGGGGGAAAGTAGTAATATCTGTCACTGTTTAAATAACCGTATTTCGTATTTGCGCAAACAGGGATGTTTGTCTCCATATCGTTTCGGGATGTCTGTCTCCGTATCGTTTCTATCCGCGCAATCAAAAGCACACACCTCAGTTTTAGTACAACTGCGCAAAATGAGATGGCTATCCCTCGTTGTCGTCGTCTAACCTCCCGTCTTCAAGGTATCCCTACATTGGTAGTAACTAAGGTAGAATGACCAACGCAATCTAAAAGAAGCTGATTCATACGTTTTACTTCCTGATTGCAGTGCAGGGATGAGCGAAAACAACTGCATCCTAGTCCGGAATGCACTTTCTACCAGTTCATCCATGGACCGAGGACTAGCTGGCACGGTTGCACGGCGGTTTTTTGCACAGGTGCGCGGACAAGAGGCATTGTGGTCTGCTTATTTCTGCAAATAGCGGTGCTTAAATTTAGTGGAATGCACAAGCATTTTAGCTGGTCAGTACACTGCATGGTTCAGTTCAGCATTCCAGCTGAGACCACAATTATAATTGGTTATTCTGGAATGAGACAACCTAACCCTGGATGGTGGCAACAAGAAAAAACCAGAGTGAACTCCAGGAAATTTAAGCCTGCCGGGAGGCCCTTTGCTCAGAGAAGCCTTGCTTGTTTTTTCCTGATTTGTAAACCTTCTCACAACTTTGTCTTTTGCTGTGAACTAGTATATGTTTGTTATGTTCTATGAATCATTGAGCTGTATAAATTTGCTTAACTTATGCTTTTCAAGTTTTTTATGAAGACGAGTTTAATGTGAGTGTTCCACATGAGCGCTGGACTAGCGTGTGAACGTTTGGAATTTATTACATTGTGGCCTCAATTAACTGCATGAACCACTGTAACAAGATACATAGTTGCTTATATGTCAGACAACAGATTGTTGATTGTTAGCTGGTCGATAGCCTAGTGTTGAAGCGAGCTGAGCCAATGTGCCGTGTTTTGCACAACTGCTTACAAGTGGGGTAGCACCAACAGTGTTTACAAGTACTTATGTATACGTCGGCGCACGGTTCTCGAACGAGTGCTCTATTTCATCAAAACACACACTGCTCGTATGATAAACCGTGACAACTTATGTCTTACCATGCCATATTCATGAAAAAACTAGTGAGGACACATCTGTTTCGGCAACAATTACGATGGTTCTCACATGATTCACGGGCACACAAAAGTAGCAGCAGTTCCCATAGACGGATCCAAACGGAGTCTAGCCCCAGAGGGGTCGATAACAGGCAAGGTTCGGATAATTAGACACAATCCAAACTACTATTAAACACTAGCTGGGCCAACTATTTCATGCCTCGATCTAATTTGGGCTGGACACAAGACGGACCTTGCCATGAACATCATCAAGGACGTCCCGCAGCAGCTCAATCCTATGAACCTTCATGAGGACAACCTTGTGGCCTTGCCACTGATAAACTTTTTTGTGGAGGCATGCCACGTCATCTTCCTGCGTAAGCTTGACAAGAACAGTATGCCTCACAAACGAAGGAGTAGCTTTGAACTTCTTGTGCTTCAGTACACCCTGGACAACACGCCTGACAACAGTGAGGCTGGAATACAACTCTTCATTGGTATAACCGCAAATGGCTTCTAGGATCCAACAGCCTAAGAACTCTGTTTTCCCAGTGCGTATATTCAGGTCGTTCGCCTCATAGCGAGTGACATGTACAACCACACAATCCTTGTCTGCATCAGGGCTCTAATTGAAACAGAAACAATTTCTGAATTACCTTTCAGTATAAGAAACACAAGTTATTTAAACCACTATGTATAGCATGGCATCGAAGCTAATAAAATTTTGCATTATTAATCACCACATACTTCCTTTTCTAAAAAAATCACCACATACTTAGATGAAAAACCACAATCGAGATCGGCAAAGAAGGAAATCACCTTGGGCAGCTCAGCGGGGGGGGGGACACATCCTTGAAGGGGGAAAACTGCTCCTGCAGTGCCACGGGGGCTGTAACCTCAAATGGGGCGTTGACCATCTCAGTAGTGGCCGTGAGCGTATCTGGGGTCGTCTCGGTGGTTGCCTCCATCTTCTTGGAGCTCTCTATCTCGTGGGGATCAGCCTCCCGCGTCTGCTCCAATATCGGCAGATCTTTGCCTGGTTCTCCTTGGTCCATCATGAAACTGACGAATACTAGGAGACCACTGAAAGGAAAACACAATCGCAATGACAATGAAACAAAAAAAGAGAGTGAGGATCGGTTACTGCTTTGCAAAAGTTCTTTTTTTTCTCTGAACGAAAATATACCAACATCACGGATCCGCTTACCTTCCCTTCGTTCGGAGAGAAGAACAGTGGCAGATGCGAGTGTTGCCTTTCTTGAAGACGGTGAGGGAGAAGGGGATTCAGCGAAGAGTGAAATGATGGTTGCTTCGTCCGTCAAACTTAGACTGCGGGGAGGTGGGGTTTTGTGATACGACGGCTCGTTACTGCCGCGCTACGACCGGGGTGACTCTCCGCCTGCATACTGCCTTCTAATTTGGTGGATGGCATTTGGGCCCGTGCGCTGCATGGCCCGCATGTCGGTGAACAAAAGTATAACGACATTCAGTAGAGGGAGACGTTTCAATGACCTAGGAGGAGCCAGAAGCGGTAGAGTGTCTCCACTGTACTAGTAGTAATTGTTTTTCTGGGTAGCTGTAGAGTGTCTCCACTGTACTAGTAGTAATTGTTTCTCTGGGCCCAAGACAAAACAGCCCATCCACACTAGTAAATAGTAAAATCAATTCAAAAGCCCATATATTTACTGAATGAGAGGCGCTACCCACACCCAGCACACCGCCCCCCCAAAAAAAAACCTGGGTGCTCTTCTTCCTCCTCGCTTCCACCCACCTCACATCAGCTCGCTCCACTCGTACCCCCAAATTCCTCACCTCACTCCTACAGAAAACCCCAACTCCCCTTCTTCCTCACTCCTACAGAAAACCCCCAGCTCCCCTTCTTCTTCGCTCGCACTACAACTAGGCTCGTCATTCGTTACTCTGCTCAAATCCGTGAGCGCGACGCGACGCCCTCGAGGAAAATGGAGTCGGCTGACCCCAGCGCCAAGAAGATGAGGCTCCCGCCAGCGGCGACGCCTGTTGTAGATCCCGCACCGGGCAGCGCGGGGAGAAGCGGCGACCCCGCCCCCACCGGATCCCAGGAACCCGTAGAATCTCGGGTGGACCGCATCAGCGATCTCCCGGACGCCGTCCTTGGGGAGATCATCTCGCTTCTCCCCACCAAGGATTGCTGCCGCACCCAAGTCCTCTCAATTCGGTGGCGCCCTCTATGGCGTGCCGTGCCCCTTAATCTCGACTGTCGTCAGCTATCTCTCTTCAATGATTTTGAAATCCCCAGAGCCATCATCTCCTCCCACCAGGGCTCCGTTCAAAGCCTATGCATCCCGTCATGCTACCTGAGCAAGCATACCATGCCCTGCACGGTGGACGCCTGGCTGAAATCCCCTGAATTCACAGAACTACAGCTGCTTGAGTTCTACTATTCCCCTGGAAATCACATACCACATACCGAATGCCATGAACTTGTGCCCTCAGCACCGATGTCCATCTCGCGGTTTTCGTCCTCTCTCCACACCGCCACCTTTGTGTTGTGCTACCTACCAGACAATCTGGTACTAAACCTTCGACTCCCATTTCTCAAGAAACTTTCACTTGTGCAGGTTCGTATATCGGAGGCCTCATTGCACAGCATCATCCACTCCAGTTGCCCTACGCTGGAGTGCTTGGTGCTTGTTTTCACAGTTAGAATCGGTTGTCTCCAAATAAAGTCGCCTAACCTTGTAAGAATTGGAATTTCTTTTGACGGAAGGCAGCTCATCATCCAAGATGCCCCTTCACTTCAAAGGTTGATCCTTGATTCTAGTTATTCACCGTTGCAAATAACCGTCCTCTCTGCGCCTAAACTGGAGACCTTGGGTGTAATACATGATCTCTGTGCTCATTTCAATATGGTGTTTGGCTCCACAGTTCTTCAGGTACTTTATATTATCATCTACACTTGTACCCATAAGCTGCATTTTAAATTTCTGCGCATAATTTATATATCATCTTGGAGTACACATTTTGTACTAATATTATGTTCTATCCTCAATGAAGAGTTTCTGCATGGATGGCCTATCAATGGTGCTGGATTATGTCAAGATCTTATATATCCAAATGAATAGTTTTGATCTGAACAAGATTATTGGCTTGCTGCAATGCTTTCCATGTCTGGAGAAGTTGTATATAAATGTGATAATTGCACGCACACTGGAAGCCCGCATATAGTGTACTAGAATTAACCGTTCAGCTGTTGCTCTTTCGACACTCTTCTTTTAGACCTTAACTGTTTTCAATCTTCATGTCTATTTAGGCAACAGGACGGGGTAAGAAAGTTATAACCAATCGGTGGACTCGTAAGCATTGGGATTTTCTCACTTCTCATGAGATTCGATTGAAGACAATAACGCTAGAACGATATGTAGCCAACCGTGCAAACACAAGATTTGTCACATTCTTCCTGCTGAATGCGAGGTTACTATTGTCCATCAGCCTTAAGTTTATCAGCAGCATGGTTTTGACGGATGGGTATGTCGAAGAGCAAAAAAGGAGTTTTAGGTGGGAAAAAGAGCTTCTGAATGTGTCGGGCTTCTATTTACAACATATTGTGGTCATAATCCAGTAAATTTTATGACCCAGAATGTTCATTCTCTGGACCTGACCGAACCATTTGACTGTGACTGCCGAAAACAGTGCTAGAGTTGGATGTTGTTGCCCTTTTCAATCTGGTTTTTTTGTAAACCTGATGAACAATTAACCCTCGTGCTTTTGTACAGTTTGTAAGCTGGAGTTAGATGTTCCTGCCCTTTTCAACTCGGCTGTGACTGTCATATTTTCTTTGAAACAAGGCAAATGGCTTGCCATTCGTTTAATTTAGAGTGAAATATTGTAACAAATCCCAACCAAGGGAAATAACACCACTCTCGCCGGCTGCTTGAGCTCACTGTGCATTACAGAAGCCAAGTGATTAGCCCCCACCAGCACCCACAAACTTATTTCGAACTAGCACATCAAATGGGCTGTAAATTTTCATAGGAAAGGCTGCATGACCGTGACAGATTTGGATTCTGACATTTGGGACCCGCGAGGAAATAGCCTATCCAAGGTGGTGTCGACTTACTAGCCAGTCAACAAACGATTCTGCCTACCAGCCGTTGGATTGACATCCAACATCTGTCGTGTATCTTCTATCTATTGTCTTCTTCTTCCTCCAGCCGCCCAAACCAAACCACCCAATCGGCTCCGCCTGCTCCCGCCTCCCATGGCTGGCTGCGCCTCCGCCGCCCTACCGTACTTACCCTCCAACGTTGGCCAGTCCCTCCCTCTATTCCCCCACACGTCATGTTATTCTCCGGCGACGTCAGCCCCAACACGCACCCGCACCCGAACCAGTCAACCCTCGTACTCCCCTCCGCCTGCGACTGGACCGGCGCATCTTCAACGGCTCCTATTCGTTCTGTCCGAGGCCTCGCCGTCGTCCTCCGCCTTGCGGCCTTGGTTCGCTCGCCGTGCGCGGTGCGCCGCCCTCTTACGTTGTCAACGTCGTCAACAACCAAGAGGAACAAGGAGATGGCTGTACGTGGAGAGGATGACAGTAGGGACCCACCAGCGTCATGGCAGTACGCAAGCAAGTGCCTCTATAGTACAAGCCCAAAAATATGGTTCCTCCTAATGGTTGGATATCTGGGGCTCACGCCATTGTCAACGTAGTCAATAAACGAGAGAATTACACTACGAGCGGCTGACACTAGGGACCCAGCAAGTCGCGCAGTTTTTTTTTGAGGAACAAGCAGTTGTTATTTATACTAGTTTTAGCGACGGATCAGGGTAACAACGGGGCTGTGCGGGGGCTGTGGCCCGTCTAGCCAGGGTTTTATTTATGTTTACCATATCATGAGCCCAGTTGTGTTTTTTTCTTGCTGAAAATGGCTAGCCCAGTTCTATTTTTTTTAAGAAATACCCAAACAAGGCCTACTTGCTTTATCGGCCCTGCTGGGCTGCAAATCTTTTAAGACGAGGAGAGTTTCATTCGGTTTGCCCAGAAATGGGCTGTACATTTTTAAAACACATCAAACCGGGAATTAGTTTCAATTTTTTTCATTACAAGATCTTAAATTCCATTGATTTTTATGCGTGGACAATTATTTGGATTTTATATTTATATAAATTATTTTTCAAAATAGTTTGAATGTGAATCGATATTTCTGGATTAAAAACAGTTGACCGCACCGAAATATGCAAAATTTCGTATACTTTTTAACCGTGGCCACAATATGGGGTGTAATGCTAACAAAAAGAAGATGGGCTCCAAAAAATTATTAAGAATTAGCAAATGGGCTGTACATTATTAGAAATAATGGCAGATGGGCTGTATGCTGTTTTCCACAGATTTGAGGCTGACTTGTGCGCCTACTATAGGTTGACGCGTATGCTTTCATAAAAAAAAGGTTGACGCACACGCAACGCCCTGTCAACTTAGTCAACACACGAGAGCAGTGACTGTTGGATGTCCATCCAACGGCTGTCGTGCTTCTTCAATCTCTGCTCTTCATGCTCCAGCCGCTCAAACAAGCGCCGGCGGGACTGCCTTCTCCCTCCTCTCGCGGCCGGCTATGCTGCCGCGCAGGCCTCACGGCCCCACCGTACTCCCATCGCTGGCCTAGCCATCCCTCTACTCACCCACACATGTTGTTATTCTCCGGCGACGGCAGACGAACCAGTAAACACTCGTACTCCTCCGCGTGGGAAACAACTGCCAAGTATTCCCTGGCTCCGTGTCGTTCCCTTCCTAGGCCTCGCCGTCGTCCACCGCCCTAGTGCTCTCGGCGCGGCCTGGTCAACGTGGTCAATGAACGACATCCATCGGAAGTGGACTATACGTGGAGAGGCTGACAGCTGGGTCCACGGCCGCACGCAAGGAAATGCCTCCTTATTACGCGCAAAATAATGATTCCTCCACCTGACAGCTAGGACCCACAGGAAGGGCCTCTGTATTTCGCAAAAAAAATGTCCCCCCGCTGACAGGTCGGACCCACCAGCTATATCTTCGCACGCAAGGAAATGCCTCCTTATTATGCCCAAAAAAATGAATACCCCCTGCTAGCTGGGACCCACCATATTGTTAGGCTAACTTGTGGGCCTACTAAGTTGACGGGGACGGAGGGCTTTGTCAACTTAGTGAATACTCCAGTGACCGTATGATGTCCATCCAACGGCCATAGTGCTTCTTCAACCTCTGGTCTTCTTGCTCCAGCCGCCCAAAGCAGCGCCGGTCCTGCCGCCTGCTCCTGCCTCCCGTGGCCGGCTGTGCTACCGCGGAGGCCTCACCGCCCCCATACTACTCCCACCACTTGCCAGGCCATCCCTCCACTCACCCACACCCCCTGTTATTCTGCGGCGACGGTAGCCTCACACCGCAGCCGAACCAGTGAACGCTCGTACTCCTCTCCTCGTGTGCATCCACTGCCGCGTCTTGGTCGGCTCCGCGTCGTCCCCTTCCTAGGCCTCGCCGTCGTCCACCGCCGTGGTGCTCTTGGCGCGGCGTGGTCAATGTGGTCAACGACCGACTTCCATCGGAAGAGTACTGTACGTGGAGAGGCTGACAGCTGGGTCCACGGCAGCCGCAAGGAAGTGCCTCCTTATTACGCGGAAAATAATTATTCCTCCACCCGACAGCGGGGACCCACCGGACGGGCCACCAGTATTTTGCGAAAAAATCGTTTCCCCCTGACTGCTGGGACCCACCGGACGGGCCACCGTATTTCGCGAAAAAAAACGTTCCCCCCGCTGTCAGCTCGGACCCATCGGAAGTGCCTCCTTATTACGCACAAAAAAATGAATACTCCTCCGGCTAGCTGGGACCCACCTTGGTGGGAGGCTGACTTGTGGGCCTACTAAGTTGACGGGGACGAAGGGCTTTGTCAACTTAGTCAATATGAACGATTCGAGCTCCAGTGACCGTACGATGTCCATCCAACGGCCGTAGTGCTTCTTCAACCTCTGGTCTTCTTGCTCTAGCCGCCCAAAGCAGCGCCGGTCGTGCCGCATGCTCCTGCCTCCCATGGCCGGCTGTGCTGCCGCAGAGGCCTCACCGCCCCCTACTATTCCCACCGCTGGCCAGGCGCTGCGGCGACGGCAGCCTCACACCGCAGCCGAACCAGTGAACCCTCGTACTCCTCTCCGCGCGGGCTTCCACTGTCGCGTCTTCCCCGGCTCCGCGTCGTCCCCTTCCTAGGCCTCGCCGTCGTCCACCGCCGTGGTGCTCTCCGCGCGGCGTGGTCAACGTGGTCAAGGAACGACTTCCATCGGAAGAGTACTGTACGTGGAGAGGCTGACAGCTGGGTCCACGGCCACAGCCCAGTTTTTTTGTGATTTGCCAAGTAAGTCGCTTTGTCAGGCCTGTTGGGTTGCAAATCTTTCAAGACGAGGAGAGCTTTCATTCGGCTGGCCGAGAAAATGGCTCATCAGTAATGAGAAATGGGCTGTACATTTTTAAAACACATCAAACCGGCAATTAGTTTCAAATATCTTTTTTTTCATTTCAAGATTTTAAATTACATTAATTTTTATGCGTGGAGAATTTGTTGGATTTTATATTGATATACATTTATTTTTAAAATCAGTTTGAATGTGAGTCGAAATTTCGGGATTAAAAATAGTTCGGACCGCACCGAAATATGCAAAATTTCGTATAATTTTTTAACCGTGGCCACAATATGGGATGTAATGCTAACAAAAAAATATGGGCTCCAAAAAAACCTTAAGAATTAGCAAATGGGCTGTAAATTATTAGAAATAATGGCAGATGGGTTGTATGCTATTTTCCACAGATTTGAGGCTTTCCTAAAAAAAAGGTTGACGCACAAGCACTGACTGTTGGATGTCCATCCAACGGCCATTGTGCTTCTTCAATCTCTGCTCTTCCTGCTCCAGCCGCTCAAACAAGCGCCGGCGGGGCTGCTTGCTCCCTCCTCCCCGCGGCCGGCTGTGGTGCCGCGCAGGCCTCACCGCCCCACCGTACTCCCATCGCTGGCCTAGCCATCCCTCTACTCACCCACACCTGCTGTTATTCTCCAGCGATGGCAGACGAACCAGTAAACCCTCGTACAGTCGTACTCCCCTCCGCGTGAAAAACAACTGCCGAGTCTTCCCTGCCTCCGTGCCGTCCCCTTCCTAGGCCTCGCCGTCGTCCACCGCCGTGGTGCTCTCGGCGCGGCGTGGTCAATGTGGTCAACTACCGACTTCCATCGGAAGAGTACTGTGCGTGGAGACGCTGACAGCTGGGTCCACGGCCGCAGCAAGGAAGTGCCTCCTTATTACGCGCAAAATAATTATTCCTTCACCTGACAGCAGGGACCCACCGGACGGGCCACCATATTTCGCGAAAAAAACGTTTCCCCCCTGACTGCTGGGACCCACCAGCTACACCTTCGCACGCAAGGAAGTGCGTCCGGGCAAAAACAAAAAAACAAAACGATTCGCCCCCTGACTGCTGGGACCCACCAGCTACATCTTCGCACGCAAGGAAGTGCCTGACAGTCAGGACCCACCTGGTCGAAGCGTACGTAGCGTTGTCATTCTGGTCGCGAACGTGTACGTACATATATACTGGTGGATGTAGAGGCGCGCACGTGTCGTAGTAGAGGCGCGCACGTAGCATGTACACGTACGTACAGCGGCCAGGGTGCAAGAAAGAAAATACGGCCACGTATGTGTACATACGGGCGGGGTCTCGAACGCCTACTCGCACATATGTACGGCGAGGGCTCGTTGACATGGCTGGGTCGGAACGGAGAAACAGCGTCGTCGTCGTGTTCATGGGGAGGCAACGGAATGCGTCGTGTTCATGAGGAGGCAACGAAATGCGTCGTGTTCATCGGGAGGCAATGGAACGCGTGGGAGCCAACCGGCTGGGTCGGAACGGAATGCGTGGTCGTGTTCATCGGGAGGGCTTGGACGGAACAGGCGATGGAAACGAGGTCTGGCGTACCGCAGAACGGAGGAAACGGCCTTGTGTTCGACCGGCCACATTCGAAATGGGATCCTGTTCATCGGGAGGGGTCTGGCGTACCGCAAAACGGACGAAACGGACCTCCTACGGTCGAAACGGGGGTCCTGTTGATCGGGGGGGTGTGGCGTACCGCAAAACGGACGA
>NC_057811.1:138253785-138298026 GCF_018294505.1 Triticum aestivum | reverse complement strand
AATGGACCTCCTACGGTCGAAATGGGGGTCCTGTTCATCGGGAGGGGTGTGGCGTACCGCAAAATGGGACTCCACGCGATACTGTTCATCTCCACCGTCGACCTCCTCCAGCCTCCACGGGCTACCATCGACCTCCTCCAGCCTCCACGGGCTCCTGTTCATCCAGCCTCCACCCCGCGCTACTCCACCGGCTACTGTTCAACCACCCCTCCACGGGCACCCCTCCATCGTCTACTGTTCATCCAGCCCTCCACACCACGGGGTCCTGCTCAACCATCCCTCCACGGGCACCCCTCCACCGTCTACTGTTCATCCAGCCCTCTACACCACGGGGTCCTGTTCATCCAGAGGCAACGCCACCGCTCACTGTTCATCCAACCCCCCCGGCAACGCTCACTGTTCATCCCAGAGGCAGCATCGATCGGCTTCAGTTAGCAGTAGCGAAGGAATCGCTCGATCGGGTTCAGTTAACAGCCATCGATCGATCGCTCGGGTTCAGTAACGCGTAGGCTGCAGTGCAATCGCTCGGGTTCAGTTAGAGCCCAACGCCTCGCTCGGGTTCAGTTAGAGCCAACGCCTCGCACACACGCGCGTACGTGTACGAGAGAGACGCGCATCGCTCGGCCCCCGACTTCCCACCGTAACCGGGAACTCCCCGAAATTTTCCTCGCCCTCGCTTCTACCACGGTTTTTTCCGTCATGGACGGCCCAAAGAATGTCATGCAGCTGCGTCTCCGGCCCGCCCAGGACGAAAAGCCCATTTTCTGTCATGATTTTTTGTCATAGAAGTAGGAGCCCACCACATCTATGATGATACCGGGTTTTGTCACAATTATCGTCATAGAAGTGTCATATGTATGACAGAAAAAAAATTCGTTCGGCTCAAAATGTCATGGATGTGTCTTTTTTTTGTAGTGATACAACCTTCACACAAAATTCAACCGTTACACACATTTGACCCAACTCGGTCAGACCGAATAGATGAACTCGGTGAGACCGATTAGTTCAAAATGTGAACGTTAGGAATCTCGATGGAACCGACTGGAACAACTTGATGGGACCGATTGATATGCCCTTGCCTAATTTTCGCAATGATCGTTTGCAAGCTTCTTATGAAACATCAAAATATATTGTTCCAGCACTGTGCCAACGAAAAGAAACACAAAATATTCACCAGAGAGTCCGTTGGAATGGAAACACCCTTAATACGTTTGGGCGCCAGTTTAAAAATTCTTTCATGCTTCGGTTTGGAAAAATGGCGTTTGATATTTTTCCACAAGATGAGGTGAAGCCATGTTTCAGGACACCATGCACAGATATGATGATCCGGGCAACCAATGTCCAAGTTTGAGTTCTACTTGAGAAGCTACAAGGAAAGGTTGGACGTTTGTGATCAGCTTGCCGGATAATTAAATTAGTTAACGGAAAAGCTATTTTCCTACCGACAGTTAGCGACAGACACGTACGATCTGGCGACCGCTCGATCCGCTCCTCGAACCTGTTGGTTGAGGCCATAGCACGCTATCAACTGAGCTAACTCTCTCTTCTGTTTTTTATGCAGATTACATGTGTTTTATACCTTATTAAATGAGTCGAAAGGAAAAACAACTCGATCCGTTTTTCTCACGCGACAAAACCGGGAACTTGTGTGTAAATAGCATGGTATTTGACGCATGCGGACCTAGTAAATTATGATGCAAAGACCGTGATAACTTATGGGTAAATAGCACGATTATGCATCATAGATCTGATAATTTACATACAAATACCATTGGTAATTTTGACCCGAAAAAAATATTGAAACATATCCCGATAACTTATGTCTAAACAACAGGAGAATATACACATCAATTTTGTGTAAATAATACAGTAATTTACGCGCGACCTGACAATATAACAAACACCCGTGGTCACACAATAGAGCCGGTAACTTTTGACTGGGGAAAAATTTAGTGGAAAAACAAACCACGGTAACTTTTATGTAAATATGATAGTAATATACGCACAATAGAGCCGATAACTCACATACAAACACTACGGTTTTTCAGCGAAAATCTGGAAACTTCCTCGTGGGCCATCGGATCGACGAGGAACGGCACTGACCAGAGGTGGGATTTTACAGAGAACCCCCTCTTCTTTACCCACGATCGGAAAATCCGTTGGCGCTTCGACTCTGACTTCTTCGATCTGCTCAGCGATGGAGACGTGCTCTGTATCGGCCAGGAGGCGCCCCCCCGCTGGCTGGGAGCCTAGTCTTCCGCCGCCCATGATGTGCCCTCGGCTGACCGGGATCTCTCGCCCTCCGCCGGCCAGGACGCTCCCTCGGCTGGCCGGGATCCCTCGCCCTCCGCCGGCCACGGCACGCCCTCGGCTGGCCGGGACCCCACGCGCTCTACCAGCCGGGAGCCCTCTCCCTCCGCGTGCCACGACGCGGCCTGCCAAGCTGTCCCATGCAACGTTCAGATTTCTCTGAACCTGATTGTTGTGAAGTTTCTGAAGACGAACATGTACTGAAGCGACTATCTACAAACCTGAATGTCTGAATGTTTTGATATATGCGAATTGGTGGGACGATTTAACTGAATTGGTGGTAATGAATATACTGGGATTTCGGATTCTACTCAGTCTGTACTATCATGGGATTTTGGTTCATATATGGTCTCCGCCGCCTGAGAGTAGCACCACGGCAGCCGGGATGCGGTTGCGTGGTGGAGCGCCGCCATTGCGTGGGAAGCAGACGGCAGCCGGGACGCCGTCGTGCGCTAGGGATTAAGAATTACTCACCTGCATGGAGAATAAGTGAGGGGGTTATCTGCTAATAAGTGTTTAAGTGGCCGGTTACCATCCCACCTGCGATTTGTGCCGTTTCTGATCGATCTAATGGCACATGAGGGGTAGTTCTCAAATTTTCACTGAAAAGTCATTTTCACTGGATACTTCGCCATTCTTTTAACTCCAGAATGAAAGTTGTTGAAAACAATACCCCCAGTAATTTTTGTGCAAATATCATGGTAATATAAACAAAACAAAGATGATAACACGCGTACAAGCACCATGGTAACCTTTCTACCCAAAAAATGTTAAATAATCTAGTCCGGAAACTTGTATGTAAATAACATGATAATATAGACACAACAAAGTTGATAACTCACGTACAAACACTATGGTAACCATTTGACCCGAGGAAAAATATTGAAAAACAACCCTTGATAAATTCTGTGTAAATAGGATGGTAGTATACACACAACAAAGCTGATAACCCACGTACGAACACCGTGGTAACTCCTTTGACCCTAGGATAAAAGTTGTTGAAAATCATACTCCCGGTAATTTCTGTGCAAATAACATGATAATATACACACAACACAGCTGATAACTTTGACTTTGAAAATTTTCTCTTTAAAAAACATTACTCCGATAACTGTTATGTGAATGACATGATAATTTATGCACTGCAGCCCTGATAATTTAGATACAAATATGATGGTAATATTTCAATGCGAGGGGTGCTTGAAACGTACCCTGATAATTACTATGTAAATAGTATGATAATTTATGTACCGCTGTCATGATAACTTATGTACAAACACCACGATAACGTTGATCTAGGAAAAAGTTCTTAAAAACATCTCTTGATAACTTTTGTGTAAATATCATGATTTTTACAGACTGCAAAGTATAATAATTTTGTACAACACCCAGCCGTAACTCTGACCCAAGAAAAAATATTTAAAATATTCCCCGGTAACTTATGTATAAAAAGCATGATAAGTTACGTACCAGAAGGTTGATAACTTTTGTAACCTTGCAAAAAAAACTTGTGTACCCTGGCATGCTATTTACAACGAAGTTATCATGATATGTCAACAATTTTTACTACGTTAAAATTATCATGATGTTGTAAATATTAACAGAGCAGCCGGGCCATCAATATAGGATAAAAAATATAAAAGGAAAGAAAGAAAAATTGTTCGTTTCCGAGTCGCGCTAAGTAGCAGTACAAATACTATCTAACCTTAATCTAATCATTGGCTCAATCTAGACTGGGTGGTTGCGAACTATTGTGTCTACCAAGAGGTGGTGGGTTTGATTCCCACTTCCGCCAATTCTTTTTATTGCGCTAGAAGAAAAAAAAGATGCGGTGGATTAATTCCCACATCTAAAGAAGTGGATCGTACATGGGTAGAATCGTCCGGATCTGCCGCTACAGTCAACTGAAAGTTAGCACAATCCGTTAGTTAAATCTTGTTTAGTTAGATACGAAAGAGACTATAGTTTTTTTAGCGTACCTAGTTTGTTACGTGGTTGTTAGAGTCCAAGTCATCTTGGAAATTAGGAAACGAGTCGGGCTAGCCCGTGTGCCTGCCAGGTCGGCCGTGTACGAGGGTCAGTTTTTCTGGATAGGTTTATTTCCATCGATGGATAGATCAGCAACTCGGGGTATCTCCAAGCCGCCGCTGAATATTTGTTGATAGCTATTGAAGCTTTGTGATTTTGGTCTGAGATTGATTCTAGAGTTTCAATTTCTGCTGATCTGCCGAAGATCGTCCACGTACTTCCTCTCTCGGGTGTGCGTGTTGTTTTTGTGGCGATTGCATCTACAAGACCGCGAGCGCTACGCCGTTTCAGGTGACACTGTACCGTGAAAGATTGGGAAAATTATTCGCGCCATCGAGTTTCTGTCGACGTTTGCATCACCGATGTACTAGGGCTTAGGGCAAACCTCATCTCGGTGGCGCCGATTGCATCAACTCGGTGAGACCGAAGTGAAGCAATAGGGCAACAGGGAGTTGGTCAAACCATCTCGGTGAGACCGATCACAATTTCGGTGAGACCGGAATAATTGCAACAGACAACAGAGAGTTGGCAAGGCCATCTCGGTGAGACCGAGATCCGTATCGGTGTGACCGAACTGTTAGGGTTTCTAGCTGTGGCTATGTCATATGAACTCGGTGGTGTCGGATAGAAAGAACTGGTGGGGCGAGTTGAAGTTTGGGATTTTGACATATTTAGAAGGAGAAAGTGGTTGAGGGTATTTGGAGCAATATCACTAAGCATTTGAGCAAGCAAGCCATTAAGTAACACTCATTCCCTTTTAATTTTAATAGTATTGACTTTCCTATGAACTCAGTGTGATCTTGGATCACTAAAACAAAGATGAAGAGTCTGGAGCTTTTGCCAATATGCGTTTTTAGCATTTTGAGGGGTCCACATTGCTAGTTCATGCCATGCCATTCATTGAATTACCTGAAATATTTATCTTGAAAGGATATTAGTTTAATAAGCTATATATTGTTATGAATTACCAAAATCATTCAGGAATTAGTTGCACTTTCAGGAGGCCAATGCCCCATGAAGCATCCGAAATTTTTTCCGTGATTTCTTCAAGTAGGCGTCCAATTTGCAACCTCAAGTGTTTCATATTTCTAGGGATATAAATGATATCGCTCATAATGTAGCTTACCAGGTTCTACGTTTGATATCGCTCTTAATGTAGCTCATCAGGTTCTACGTTCTAATGTTGAACCTGAAATATGTTGCTTTGCTTCAGCTCATAGACATATATCTTGCTCTATAGTTACTTTCCTAGCTACATTTCAGGTTCAGGGCTTTGTAATTCATGATGTAAGATGCTACTGAGCTGAATGAATTTGGCGCTTCATGTGCCTTTTGTTGTTAAAAAAAAGTGTGGGTAGCTCAAGTGTACATGCGTGAGCTAATTTTATGGGCTCTTGTGATGATTTTTCGCCTGGTTTGCCTGTGTTTTAAGAAAAAGGTGTTTTTGCTAGGAGGAAATTCCTCGTGGCTGTAGTGGAGCACCCACAGCCTGACGCGTGCGGTGTCGTGCCACCTCTGGCGCTAGCGGGCGACCCACTGGAATCCAATAAACACCGGCCGTGCCACGTTCCGTGGTCGGCGGGCAACCGGCGCTCCTCCGACCGACCAGACGCCACCGTCCTCCGATCCGACGGACGCCACGTGATCTCCAACCAGCGGCGCGGACGGCGATCTCACATGGCGCGCACACACTAGTCTAGCCACGCTACCGGACGAGGCACCTTATCTATCGTCTGACTCCGCCACGACGCCAGCGCCCGTCGAACCTTCTCCCGCTGCGAGAGTGCGCGCTCCAGCGCCATGGCCATGAGCGCGGCCACCGCCGCCACGCTCCTCCCGAGGTCCAGCACCGGCACGCACCGCCTCGCCTCCTCCTACCCCTCCTCGTCGGCAGCTCACGGGAGGAGCCGCCTCCTCCCCGTCAGGTACAGAAGGCATCCCCAGCCTCACACTCCACACCTCTCCACTTAGTCGGCCGTGTGCCCTGCCCACCAGGCGTTCGATCGATTGCCCCTGCACTGTGTGCCCTGCTAAGCCCCGTCAAATTATAGCTATTTGTTTGAAGTAACTGCCAATTTAACTCTGTAGCTGCCCACGATGAGCAGGCAGCTTAACTCTGCCCATACATCCTTCTTCATTTAGTACAGTACATTAATTAATAATGTTTGGTGGTCTATCAGCTCTCTGTTGGTTGACGCATTAATTGATTAAGATATATAATGCTTGGTGGTTTCCTTTATGTGAAACGTGGTACTCAAAGAATTTGGTAGTGCCGGCGCCTGCCAAATTACCAGGTTTTGTTTTTGCAGAGTACAATATGTGCCTAGCCCCTTACTGTTGGTGTTTATGCAGATGCCAGTTGCCCGGAGTTGACAAAACCACCAAGCCTAAGAGGAACTTGTTTGACAACGCCAGCAACCTTCTCACCAATTTGCTCGCTGGCAGCAACCTCAAGAATATGCCGGTTGCCGAAGGTGCTGTCACTGACCTGTTCGACCGGCCCCTTTTCTATTCGCTCTATGATTGGTTCCTCGAGGTGCTTATCCCGTTCTGTCTCGTGTTGCTTACTCTTTTTATTGCAGTGCCTTGTTCTGCTTACTGGAAGCATGTATTAGTTGCACTCTGCAAATAGTAGATAAGTGTGACGTGTGTACATGATGTTTGAGTGAATACTTACATGATATAATTCCACAAATTTGGTACTCTTGACCAGATGATCACCTGCATGGTAATAATCTGGTTACCATTTTCTAAATCCATGTTCAAACCATATTTATTTGAATCATGTCATCGATGTTTTTCTGCTTCAAGTATCCTTATATGCACTGTACATTGCTAATCATACCCTCTCAGAAAACCTTCTGTTTGTTAAGGTCTCAGCTTCAGGTTGAAAAACCGCCTAACGTCATTTAAGAGGGCCTTCATCAACATTAAAATGAACTAATCGATTTGGTATATCTGTATGCACCATGCAAGTCATATAACATGTGGCCTCTCACAGCCCCATTCAGAAATGCTTCACTTGCATATAAGAGTGAAACATTATTTTTGTATGAGCTGCATGCGAGCAGAAAAGTGGCAGTAGCAGAGCATAACAAGGTCAATACTAATAGTTTATGTATGATCTTTTTGATCGAGTTGTGCTGCTGTGATATGATAGAATTTTCATTTGGTTGTAACTTCCTTTTTTTGCGAAAGATCGTGGTTCATAATCAAACAACCATGAGGAAAACTCATGCTTTGCTCACATATCCTGTTATCCTTGCAGCATGGTTCTGTCTACAAACTTGCTTTTGGACCCAAATCATTTGTTGTCGTCTCTGATCCAATTGTTGCTAGATACATCTTGCGAGAAAATGCTTTCTCTTATGATAAGGTATGTTTTCTAATGTGTGAACATATGTAAATGAATACACAGATCATCTGAAACTTTTTTTTAACATGATCATCTGAAACTCTAGATAAGCTCAGACCATAATAGGTGGCAATTTATTTGTAGCATATGCTGTTCTCCTGTGACTGTACTGTGCATATAACAATATTAAATACATGTAAGGAATAACTGCTGGATTAGCTTTCTTTCTTACATACTTTTCTACTTGAAATCAGGGAGTTCTCGCTGAAATTCTAGAACCAATAATGGGGAAGGGTCTTATACCTGCTGACCTTGATACCTGGAAGCAAAGGAGAAAAGGTTAGAAGGTCGGATATTGAATCATATTTGCATACTTCTAAGCCTTCGTTGAGTGCAGTCATACTTCATATTTCTGTACACCGGTATAAGTCCGTGTTAGTCAACAGAAGCAGATTGACTGTTGTCCATTGATATGAATCCATTATCCTGCTTTTTTTTTTACCTGACAATCAAAGGCTAACTTACTTTCAAAAATAGAGGTTACTTGTGTATGCTTTATGATAGTAGCTCCAGTCCTGCTAATTGGTCCTAGGGCTTATTTGGACTGTTGAGCCAACTAGCATGATTTATGAAACATTTTTAGATACAATCATAAATGGTAGTTACCTTATGGAGCAACTTTTCAACATAATCAAACTATTTCAGAGCCTACTTGAACCTTGTGATTGCATTCACAAAACATTAGTGGTGGTGCCAAGAAAACAAGAATGTGATGTCAATTTAAACTTGTGATATCAAATACATGCGTGTTTGCAACTTATATACTACCTTTTGCATATTTTTTACTTGTATCTAAGGGTTTTGCCAAAATCTTGTGTGGTCAGTTGACCACACAGCTTGATCATGGCTTCATCACTGCATTTTGTAATGGTGCACCTTATCCATTCTGTGTGTTCTGCAGTTATAACTCCTGGGTTCCATGCCTTATTCATAGAAGCTATGGTGAGAGTATTTACCAAATGTTCAGAGAGAACCATATTGAAACTTGAAGCACTTATTGAAAAGGGGGACCATGGTGACAAATCTACCATAGTGAACCTTGAAGAGGAATTCTCCAATTTGGCTCTCGACATAATTGGCTTGGGAGTGTTCAATTTTGATTTTGACTCTGTTAATAAGGAATCTCCTGTAATCAAGGTTGGTGTAATATCACATACGTAGTTATACTATCTGATGATAATTTGTTCATGAGAAGTGCATCTGTTCTGGTTTTTAAAATTGAGTAAATGTACAGAAGAATACCCATCTTGCATGTTTAGGATGAATAGACATGACTAATGCTCTTCTGCTTATTTTGTCGGCCCTTCTTTGGAGGGGTTTCTATGTGTATTGTGCAGGCAGTATATGGTACTCTTTTTGAAGCTGAGCATCGATCCACCTTTTACATCCCTTACTGGAATCTTCCTTTAACTCAATGGATAGTGCCAAGACAGCGGAAGTTCCGCAGTGACCTCAAGGTTATCAATGATTGCCTTGATGATCTTATTAAAAATGCAAAAGAAACAAGACAGGTTTGTGGCAACAGAAAATTTAGTCATGCATGGTGTCTTTTTCTGGATTTTGTAGTAAATTCAACATTGCTTTTTATAGGAAGCTGATGTGGAAAAACTTCAGCAGAGAGACTACTCATCGTTGAAGGTTGGCTCCTATTACTCCTGATTTTGTTGGGTCATGCTGGTCTTATCAGGTTGCTTTATAAAACATCTATGGTAGTTTGGCAGTTCATAATGTTGCCACTATTTTTGTAGGATGCCAGCTTGCTGAGGTTCCTTGTTGACATGCGGGGAGCTGATGTTGACGACCGCCAGGTAAATCGCCCATGTAATGTATAGTTTGGTAAGAATGGAACATCTATAACTTGTATGTTGTACCATTTATTTCTTCCAGCACAGGAAGTTTTCAATGTTTTAATACCCTTCGAAGTTTTACTTTGTATTGCTACTTGAATCAGGCAAATAAATTGACAAATTTCTTGGTTTGTGATAGCTTCGAGATGATCTTATGACAATGCTTATCGCCGGACATGAAACAACTGCAGCTGTTCTCACATGGTCTATTTTTCTGCTGGCCCAGGTACACATTTTAACTCACATGAACAAGTAGTTTTCTTTCTGTTGTGAATATCATACAATCTACTGTATGTTGATGCAGAATCCCACGAAGATGAGAAAAGCCCAGGCAGAGATTGATTCTGTCCTAATCGATGGGGCAATCACTGCAGAAAAGCTCAAGAAATTGGAGTATGTTACTAATGTTACCATTTGTTGTAAATTGAACTATGTTTGATTCTTATATTCACTATTTTTTTCAGGTCTTAATTTTTTTTAAATCATCATATATTTTGCATATTATATGCTTTGCAAAATCGCTAGCGCTTTCTTACCATGTGTTAGTTTAGAGTTTACTGTATTAATGCGCCATAAATGTTTCTAAATTTCACATACTGCATTTATGTGCTCTAGGTACATAAGATTAATCATTGTTGAAGCTCTTCGCTTGTATCCTCAACCACCATTGTTAATCAGGCGTTCTCTCCGGCCTGATAAATTGCCAGGTTCCATCTTCTCTTTAATACACACAGCTTTCTCCCAACAATCAGAAAAACATGTGCCAGATATCAAAGGGCATGACATGTGATACCGACTCGTGTTATGAAAATTAATGCATACAAATTTATAGGTGGGTACAATGGAGCGAAAGAGGGATACGAAATACCAGCAGGAACCGATATATTTCTTTCGGTAAGATGGGGATTTGGCAGATTTAAGCTGGTTGTTTGTTTCAGATATTCATAGTTTTGGTACCAATATAAGTTACCTTCATGATAAGTTTGCTCTAGGTTGAAAGGTCTGTGGAACATAGACGACTCCAAACTTTATTCTGTTCTCCTTGAGAAGTTTGTCTTATGTGAAAATGCTGGCACTGCAGATATACAATCTCCATAGGTCCCCATACTTTTGGGATAGTCCAAATGAGTTTGAACCCGAGAGGTTTACAGTTCCAAAGAAGGATGAGAACATAGAAGGGTGGGCTGGGTTTGATCCTGACCGGAGTCCTGGCGCGATGTATCCCAACGAGGTATGCCTGAACATTGGTCTCGTCATTCTATCATACTGAGACCTCTTTCTTTCTTGAAGAAATTAAGACCTTATCAAACTTCATTTACCAGATTATAGCAGACTTTGCTTTCCTCCCCTTCGGCGGAGGACCACGCAAATGCGTGGGAGACCAATTCGCGCTCCTGGAGTCAACAGTGGCCTTGGCCCTGTTATTGCAAAAGTTTGACGTAGAGCTGCGAGGCTCGCCCGATGAAGTAGAGATGGTGACGGGCGCGACGATTCACACAAAGAACGGGTTGTGGTGCAGGCTGAGGAAAAGGACTTGATCAGCGGGCATAACTTTGCACCAAAAAGCTTTGCTTATTGTTGACTTCTCGCGTCGTCTGCATGCTTTAGCTGGGTAAAGCAGGTTCATGTACATGGTTATATCTCTTGGGAGCTTTAGGGGCATCGATTCTGTGCACAACCATCATCTGAAACATATGGCTGCAAATGCTGGGTTCTGTGTGCATGCATGCATCTAAACAGAATCACAGTAGCACACTCCATGCCAAATTGACCAGATTATTGTGATGGAGATGCCTCACCCAGGTGTCCGGTTTCTTGTGAACCCAGATCACCTGATCTGTGCCATGGCGACATGCGATTGGATGCCTCTTGGCATGGAAGCAGAGGTAGGTATCAGTCATCGCTGTTGTGCCGTGTTGCGGTGGGATGCATACTGTGCAGGAAACAAGAAGCCCACAGAATTAAATTCAAAACAAAATCGATGCAGATAGCGATTGGGGCAAGTAAGCTACTCCCTACTTCTTTTCAGCCATTGATGCCTTGATGTTTTGTACTATTCCACATTTTTTAATCATTATTATATATACGATATTCCATATATGTGTGTGGTTCTTGTGATGGTGAAAAATCTGTGGTTGGGGTGGAATTTTTATGGGTTTTTTTTAGTTGAAATTTTTGCTGTTGATGTTGCATTAGTTGGAGCCAAGACAGCACGTTTCAGCGACCTTTTGCGGTCAGCGAATTCGCTGTCTGGCGAGCTGTATACATGGTAAACAGATCTTCTCAGACAACGAAAGCCTAATCTACCTCTGGTTCTTGCTTGTTTTCTTGAATCACCTCCAGTCGACTTGATACGATTGCTGCACTAGGCCTGTGAGAAAACATCAAGGCCACGTCTTTTTATATGTATGGAATTACATTTCGTGATGAATGTAGCAACAGCGAAGATGGTAAAGATTCAGAAGCAGATGTAAGAAACATTATCTTCTCTAGTCTGCGATTTCCAGATGTTGCAGATTTCAGTTTGAGGATTGATTTGGGTTCTGTGAACTTGATTTCTGTAGAACATAAGTCAAGTGGGTTTTCAACCTCAGCGTGACGTCTGTCTACCGTGTTACTCGCACATCATGGGATGCTTGCACCCTAAGTCTGTATGGAACTCAAATTCTACTCTAGTAATTAAGCAAAGTTTGCCCCTTTGACAGTTTGACTACGTATGCAAAAGTTGCGTGGTATCGTACTTAAGAAAGACTATATGTTTCTTTTCTTTTTTCTGAAGATACGTTGTTCATTCGGATTTCCATGCATCTTTTTTTCCCTAGAATTTTGAGCCAAAAGTTTCGAAGAATCCAAATACACAGAACACAGTTTCGAAGAATGATACCACACGACTTTTCACCGGTGCCCTTTTATAGTAAATTTACGTTTCTACCGCGCGGCAACCGTGGCCAGCAAGTCGTCAAAACATTCAAAAGGAAAATGTTCCTCCTTTGCCGGCTGCCTAGTTAAGAAGACCCCATTCAGAAACGTCCAGGCACGGGCTTAGACCTGTCGATCAACACACGACATTATATATACGCACATGCACGAATGGAATTGTTGAAAATTCACGCGGCCGCACAACTGCGACTTGAACTTTCAACGGGACCCGATCGTAGGGCGCGTAGCCTTTCAACGTGTACGCTTAGCAACCACCCTACTACTCTTTTACTTGCTTGGATGCTCTAGCCTCAGACTCCGGCAGACTGCACTGAGCACGCAGAGACTGAAGAAGTTGGGGGCGGTTAAGTTAGCTGGCCAGTGAGCCATCCTGACCGGTTCCTTGCCTCCTTCCTCCCCGCCAATCAAGGGTTGAAAGGTCAACCAAGTTCCTGGTGGGGGCCCGCCCCGCACCAAATCCTAACCTAACCAAGCCCTTATCCTTTCACCATCCTCTGGATTTTCTTGTGTTTGTCCGACCCACATGTGGTAAAACGGCAATGCGACGGGTCGTTTTCTCCGAGGAACCGGACAGGCGGGCGCGAGATGGCGCGATCTTCACTCGACTTCGACATACAGCTTTTTCGTGCTAGTGGGATATACATACCGGAATATGTACTCGCAAAATCCAAATCATACAAACGGAAAAGAGGGTTTGACTGATGTGGATTAAAAGTGTCGGTCTTGTGTTATGTAGATTAAGCTTGTTCCTTTTGTTATTAGGCCAATAAAGTTTGAACTGAAACAGTGGTGGTCGTGTATTTCATTCTGGAGTAGAGCCAGTAGACTGCAAACCCCAATGCCATAACCATGTACTCAGAAGTATAAGTGGTGCTGTTTTAGTTTAAATTTAAACTAAAACAACGTTACTAATTAACAACAGTAATCAAAGTGTTGATTGAGAACGCTAGTAGTACAGTCTTCTGCGCTAGCAGTAGAATATGGCGAGGAAAGAATATCGAGTCAACTCCTTGACTCGTGCCATCACGTCAGCTCATACGTATACGTCGCCGGTCCGTCGGCTTATATGGGCCCAGCCGCCACCGAAGCCGTGCCGCTCCTTTCCGGTGCCTTGAGCCGAGCCGAGCCGAGCCAGGACATGCAGAGCTGCATCCTGTAGATTATTTCTCTCCCTCTCTCGACGCCTGTATATTCCTAAAAAAAATAATTAGAGGATCGTACCCAAAAACATGACAACATGTACATGTGGCCAGGTAGTAGGATGTTTTATACACGTTGCCAATTAACTATTTTTTTGTAAATGCATCCATATGTGCTGGGCAGTCACGATCGCGTTGAACCAACTGAAACCACCAACCACTAGAGAGGGTCTAATTTCCTTTGACCTTCAACTAGTCAGAGCCGTGCAAACCCAGGCGATCAAAAATAAAAAATACTCCTAAAGACGGCAAAGCCTGTCGTTTTTGGCCGCACCAAATCTTGTTGACCGGCCAGTGCAACCAAGTAGGCTTCTATGCACTGTTGTCTTTACACAAACATGTTGGGAGTTTGGGATCTGTCCGCAAACTCATGTTTGGCGTCGTATACAAGCTCGCGCCTGTTATTTGTAAGGGGTCTCAAACTTGAATTGGTGTAAGTCACCATAAAAAAACATTTGATATAAAGCTGATTTTCAGGCAGAAGGAAAGGAGGCAAGGCGGAACTTCGAGGCCGGGCAGGGAATGAGTCGTAAATGGAGACGGCGTGGGGCGGTGACTTGACCGTTGCGGGTGGAGGAGGAGGGCTTTTAGTTGTTTATCCCCGCTCGGATTATGCGGACCTCGTCGGAGGTAGGGACAGTGCATCGAGTGGTAGCAAGGCGCGACCTTGCAGCCGAAGAAGAGGCATGGAGGCAAGCCGCTGGAAGAGGAAGAAGAAAATGAGGGTCTTTAGGGAAAACAATGGCCCATCCAACAAGTGACAAAATTGACTTGCACAGGAAAAATAAATAAATCAGCTGGCTTATATAGTCACATCGATATAAGATTACAAGTTCAAGACGTTTTAAAATTGGCTTATACCTAGCAAGGGTCATATGCCGGTTAAATGTGCACTTTTAACTCTCACTTTTTGCATAAGATTTTTCTTTGAGTAAATTTCATCTTTCACCATCAACTCATCAAGTCACGGCTTATGCCAACAGGTATCTCATTTAAAAGCTCTTGTCATATTTTACCACTTAGTTCTAATCTTGTGATGTCTTTTGCCACATTCTTTTCTCAAACTAACAAGACAAAATGTATGTGTGAGGATGATAGGTGCATGGCCATTGTGTCTTATGTGCTTCCTCGGAAGCCTGTTGGGATCTTCACCTCCCTCCTTGGGATGGCCACGCCGGATCTGGCTCACTCAATGAAGGGTGTGAGGATGCCATGACGCGTGTGGGGACTATTTCGTTGTCATTCATTGGCGTGTCAATGTGCTTGGTGAGTTGACGGTGCATTTGTTTGCTTGTTTCACCGTTTATTAATAGTCAGTGGGTAGAGATCATGCCCTTGGCCTATGGTTTAGCCTGTTTCCTCTAATTATAGCCGATCATTGTTATGGACATGGAGTTTTTGTTCCCGGTGCACATGCATCCGAATGTCCTGTGAAATGTCCGGTGGACATGGAGTTGTTGTTCCCGGTGCATTTGAACCACCGAGGCGGAGTAAAAGACATACAATAGCAATCCTCCCCGCGATCCACCGGCCGCCCGTGTAGTGTAGACATGCACATTCGTCGTCGTCCAAGTGGGATCCGATCAAAGGGGCACGTGCCGACGAACGTCACAGCGCGCGCGCACACAGTGGTGCTAGCTTCAGCGCACGTCCCGCCATGCACGTCGCCGTCCGTCGGCTTTGGCCTTTAGCTGGTGGAAGCTTCGCGGCGGCCCCGGTCGACCGTTCTCGCTTTGCCTGCGTGCCACGATATTCCCTCGTCTACTCTCTTCTTCCTTCGCCCCCCGGCCGGTTCACACACGTAAAAAAAGAGAAGATGAAAAGAACGCATGTTGTGTAAAGCGCGGACAGCCCATCGACGGAGCGTGAAAAGCGACCACTGTTTGCCGGCTAAATCTTTGCGTCTCCCGGATCTCGTTCACAAGAGACAGAGGTCGTCCACGCGCGTGCTCGATTTGGCACGCCACAAGTGGACGTGCGCTTCGCACGGAGGCGCCGCGCGTGCTTGCAGTGCACCGGCTGACCGGCGGCCATGAAGCGTTAGCTTGCGGCGAGCCCGACAGGACGGTCGTGCTTCCGGCGGCCGGCGCCACCAACAGCGACGCCACTCCGTCACGCAAGCCGGCGCAGGCGACCCAATTCAAACATCTTTTTTTCCTTTTAGAGAGAGAGAGAGAGAGTAGGGGAGGTAGGAATCGGCTCAGCTGCCTCGAGTTAACGGCGCCATCGCCGGGGGCTCGCTGGTGCGGGCAGGCGGGCCCCGCGCCAACGACCCGTTCGCTAGTGGGCCGCCACCTCGGGCGCGACGCTTCGCGGAACCCGCGCGGGTCAGCCACGTTCCAGAAGGCGACCCCACGCCCGCGCCCGCGTCCGATCACCCGTCCTCTCCATCCAACGGTGGGCTGTCTCCCCGAGCACCCCCTTTGACTCGTCGCGGGTCTCCTATAAGTAGACGCCTTCCCCGTCCGCCTCGAGAACTCTACTCCTCCCTCCTACTGCGGTCAGTGCTACTGCGTGCCATGGGCGACACCGGCGCGAACATGGGCCACTGGGCGGGCATCTACGGCGTCGGCGGCAATGGGGCCGCGGCGGCGGAGGGCAGCGTGGTGACGGTGTCGAGCCCGACGTCCGGGGGCTCAGGCGGCGGGAGCCCCATGAGGTCGGCGCCCGGGGTCGAGGGGGGCCGCGTCGGCAAGCCGGCGCGGCGAAGGTCCCGCGCCTCGCGCCGGGCGCCCGTCACGCTGCTCAACACCGACACCACCAACTTTCGCGCCATGGTGCAGCAGTTCACCGGCATCCCCTCCGGCCCCTACGGCCCGGCCGGCGCGGGCGGCGGGCCCGTGATCAGCTTCGGCGCGGGCGGCGGCGACTACGGCCTCGGCGGCGGCATGCCGGTGCGCCCGTCGCCGACCTCGGCCGTGATGTCGTTCGACCACCTCGGCCACCACCGCCCGTCCGCCGCCACGTCGTCCCTGCAGCAGCAGCAGCAGAGCCAGCTCTTCCGGCCGCAGCAGCAGCAGCAGTACGGCGACTACGGCGGCATGCACGCCGGGGGCGGCGGCGCGGACATGTCGTTCCTGCACGGGTTCGAGTCGTCGGCGGAGGACAGGCTGCTGCTGCAGAGCATACAGGCGGCGCAGATGCTGCCCCGGCCGGCCTCCACTAACACCCCCAATGGCTACAACTTCGGATGATCACATCACCACTCCACCCCATACCCCGTTGATCAATTAAGGTACACTTAATCAGAGAGCTAGAGAGAACAGCAAGCTTAGCTTTCTCCGCTCTGGGAAGACGACGATTGCTGTTTCGAAGGTTAATTTTTGCTGGCCTTGCTGTAGAGAGGGATGGGATGAAGCAAAGGCTAGCTGATTAAGACAGTAATAACTAGTTGTAATAGTAGCCACCACACACTTTACAGGTTCAGCTACAGTTGATTAGGTGCATGTGAAACGGAAGGCATGTAAATAGTTTTAGCTTTCGGTGTGTCGTGTAGTGCAGCGGCAACAACTTGATAGCGAGGAATCTTCTCCTCCTTCTAGATTGGACGCCTTAGCTTGTCTCGGAAGCAAAGTTGGGAACTGCAACCACCACCATGCATGCATCTACTGTACTATAGTACCACCACTGCTGGTCAAGTCGCCGCTCCTAATTGATCACATGTTGTTTTCTCAAATAAATGTGTCTCTTTCTTTAGCCGTGCCTGCCGCCTGTAACTGTTCATCTTTTAAAAGATAAGATATCAGCTCCTTAATTTGTTCTCTGACTAACATATTCGAGTGCCCATGTACCGTGTTCCTTACCGTGATTAATTAACTGATGACTACATTCTGTGAAAAAAAAAACTGATGACTGACCTGCGGGCTATCGATCTCAGCCGTTGAGCCTGTACAGAATGTAGATATGTGGGGTCCACTGGGAGCTCGATTGACACATGTGCCATGACGACCCGCTGACGGCAGGTCAAAGTCACAACCGTCGTCTAAACCGACACTGGGAAAAGTCCAACCCAACTCGAGTTAGCTTAGTTAATCAGCTAAAATAAATTAACCATGCTTAATGTTTTGCCTCCTTGCACACGCAAGTCTTTCAGTGGGGTCAAGCTTTCACGCGTAGAGGGGTGGATCGGTAAATGCATGTGTGATATCGTTATCTACTTATTAAATTTTTTGGAGCAGATAATGAACGTCGTCGTATCCAGCCGCCCGGGCTTTGCTTGTGGAGTACTGGAACGTGAGGTGTTGCGGAAGCCACAAAACATGTATTTAACTTTAGTTCTGATGGACCGAAGATATCACTATCCTTCTAGTCGTTTAACCATAAGTTGATCTGCAACTCCTTTTAGTTGTGTATACCTGTTTTTGGTTTTTGATTAAGCAGCTATATGTGCGGTGACTTGCGTCATGCCCAAATGTTTGTGTCTCAGCCAGCGCTTGCTGGCGACCTGGCATGGTGTGGCCTGCCCGTTTTACATTGACCGCGAGATACATATGTATGTGCCCTGCCATCTGTATAGCGGTGCGTACAAAATACTGTTTGATTTTTCCTTCAAAATAATACCCCTCTATCTGAAAATACTTATCAGAGAAATATATAAAAACTGATGTATCTAGAATTCAAATACATTTAGATACATTTATTTGGCCGACAAGTATTTTTGAACGGAGGGCGTAAGTAATAATTACAGCTTGAGTGATGAACTGCCGATGAAGCCGGGGAAGCATGGCAATTCAAGTGTTTGTATCGTAGCAACCTACGCACATGTTGGCGCGTTTCGGTGTATACCGATATCTGATGGTCATAAATTTACTAGCTCGGATCGATATATGTTGGCACGTTTCGGCCTTTGCTCTTACGGGACTAATTCAAGAGGACGTTAGGTGCTTCAGGGAAGCCTGGAGGGAGAGAGTGTGAGAGTTTTGTTTTAATTTGTCTGAGTGATTATCAGTTCACTGATGTAGGAGTGTTTGAACTCGGATCTTCCCCGAAGGGGAATCCATTCTATACCCTTTTTCTCCCCCTACTATAAAGCAAAGCACACGACTTCGATGGCTTCAGGAAGGAGATGCTAGTACCAAGCTGTTTCACCTCATGGCAAATGGCAGGAAGACAAAAAAATTTATACCGGCGATCATGCATGATGGTAACCTTATCACGGATCAGCACGGCAAGGAGGAAATCTTTTTTCCAAACTTACAAACACTTGCTTGGCTCGGCAAGAGGGCGCGAGAACACCATTGATCTAGAGTTTCTAGGGATCCAGCCGGTGGATTTACTGGATCAGGACGTGTACTTTACGGAGGAGGAGGTTTGGGCCACGATCAAGGACATGCCAGCGGATCGCGCGCCGGGCCCGGACGGGTTTATTGGCCTCTTTTTTCAGAAGGCTTGGAGCACTATCAAAGGAGACTTGCTTGCCGCCATCCACCATCTCTTTCTTGGTAACGGCCGCGGCTTTGGAAGACTAAACCAAGCCCTGATCACTCTTATCCCTAAGAAGGCCGGCGCATGTCGTGTGGGAGATTTTCCGTCCCATCAGTTTGGTTCATAGCTTGCCCAAGATCGGCTCCAAGTTACTCGCAAATCGATTGCGGCCGCGCATGAATGAGCTCGTCCACGCCAACCAATCGGCATTCATCAAGGGGAGGAATCTACACGACAATTTCTTGCTAGTGAGACAGGTGGCTAGATCCCTACATCGTCGGAGAGCAAAAGGTGTCTTACTCAAGTTGGATATCTCGCGAGCGTTCGACACCTTATCTTGGCCATTCTTATTTGAGGTTCTTCGTGCCAAGGGGTTTTCAGACACTTGGATGTCCTGGATTGCGATCTTGCTTTCTACGGCCAGCTCACGCGTGGTGGTTAACGGACATGCGGGGCAAAAATTCTCTCATGCTCAAGGGCTTCAGCAAGGAGATCCGGTCTCGCCGTTGCTTTTTGTTATTGCCATGGATGTCCTCACATCCCTAATCACGAGAGCACAGGAGAGTGGAGTCTTGAGCAAGATGCCGGGTTGCACCCCCATGCAAAGACTCTCCATCTATGCGGATGATGTCGTATTATTTGTTAGACCAACCATTCCGGATCTTAGATTTGTCAAGGAGGCTTTGCACATATTCGGGATCGCTTCGGGCATGAACATAAATTACTCTAAGTCCACGGCCATCATGATTAGAGATGAGGATGGTGACAAGGAGCTGGTCGAGGGTGCCATGCCCTGGAGCATGGAGTCTTTCCCCTGCAAGTACTTGGGGCTGCAGCTATCCATATGGCAATTGACGTGCTCGGAGTGGCAGCCGATTGTGGACAATGTGCTTAATTTCATGCCAGGCTAGCAAAAAGGGCTGATCACTAGGGCAGGGAGGTTAGTGCTGGTGCATGACGTAGTTATGGCGCGCCCCACTCACCATCTTATCATAGCAGATGCTCCTAAATGGGCAATTGAGCAAGTCAATAAACGGTGCAGAGCATTTTTTTGGGAAGGGTCGGAAGTGATTCATGGAGGAAAATACCTTGTGGCTTGGCAAAGAGTTTGCAGGCCTAAAGACCTAGGTGGCCTTGGGCTGCTTGATTTATACCGTCAAGGCCTGGCATTAAGATTGCGTTGGGAGTGGCTCAGGCGTACTGACTCGAACCGACCCTGGCATGGGCTACCGATGGCGAGCGATCCTCAGGTTCAGAGGGCTTTTGACAGCCTAGTGCATTGGAAACTTGGTGATGGCAACAAGGTGTTGTTTTGGAAGGATAGATGGATGGATGGTGGAACTGCTAAGGAGATTGCTCCGGGCATATGGAGCAAGGTTCGCACTCAGACGGTGAACAAGCGGACAGTGTATGATGGACTGTTGAACCACCGCTGGACCGCGGACATCTCAGGAGAGCTTACCACCGACGATTTAGTTCAGTTAATCAAGCTCTGGGAGATTGCCATTACAACACATCTTGATCCTACTCAAAGGTACGAGGCGATATGGCCCTGGAACTCCAAGCAAGTTTACACCTCGGCCTCAGCTTATCAAATGCTATTCAAAGGTGCAATCAGGGTGGCCTACGCGCGATGGATTTGGAAATGCTGGGCACCCCTCACTTGCAAAATCTTCTTGTGGCTCGCGATACAACATAGAATCTGGACATCTGACCGGAGGCTACGACATGGGTTATAGGATGACCCCTCCCCTTGCTATCTGTGTGACCAGGAGGAACACAACGTGGAACATCTACTCATCCAGTGCGTCTATTCACGACAGGTATGGCACATGATCTTGACCAGCGTTAGGGCTGCGCCAACCTTAGCGCCAGTGGCGAACGATAACTTGGAATCTTGGTGGGGTAGCACCCGAAAGCTGATTCGCAAGGAGACCCGTAAAGCTTTTGATAGCCTGGTGATTCTGGTGTGTTGGCAATTATGGAAGCAACGAAATGCTCGAGTCTTCCACCCGGCGACTCCATCTATTTCCGCCTCTGAGTTAGTATCTAGGATTCTTGATGAGCTGCGCATGTGGGCGACAGCGGGTGGGTGGGGAGTTGACAACATTGTGTGAGGAGTTATCATAGTGTGTGGAGTTGGAGTTTGCCATGGCCTCTGTCGGCTTGTGACTGGTGGCTAGGATTGTAACACTCTTGTACATTATTTTCTCTCTTCTATAAAGCTAAGGTACGCAATTTGCGTACTCTCGAAAAAAAAACTATAAAGCAAAGACAGAGCTCCTGCCATTCACGTCAATTTTTTTTACTAGCTTGCGATTTCAAACACACGCTGAAAGGAATCTATTGTGGACATATGTTTGTGTATGCACGTATGTGTACAGTGATGCGCACATCATGGTTGTCAGCTTGTGTGTCTTCTTTTGGTTCTTTGCAACTGATAAAGGAACGGAAATGTTATTTAATGACAATTCACTGGAGGGAGACTCCAACGAACGTCATGTTCACGCGGCATAGATTTTTCCCATATTTATTAGCAGCTGTATTAATTGGAGCCCCCGAGCGTATGCATCGAAGCCGTCTGATGCATGCATGTGCTAACGCATGTGATTATTTAAGACAGCGAACGGTGACAGAGTGTGGGGACCGCGCCCACATGCATGTGAATAACCAGCGCCAGTGTGCATGTATGTGTTGCAATCACCTATTTATTCCGTTTCATTTTTTTTCAAAAAGCTACAACTTTTGAACCGAGTGTCAGACTGAAGAACCGTTTTCACTGTTGGGTGTGTCATGACGAGCTCATCAAAACTAGATCTCATATGGATATGTTTTGATGTGTTTTTCTCAAAAGCAACTTTGATGCTGGATGAGGCAACTTTAGTGCTAAACATGAGCAACTTTGATGCTATATGAATTGAATTGTGTGTATAAGTGAATTCGCCTAGTACCCTCCTAATTAGCTGTGTGCAGTAGTGTAATAGGTGGTTACCATGGTGGCTAAGTTGCATACATCACATAGTGCAAACGTTGCTTACCATAGAGTGCAAATGTTTCTAACATGGCTTCTAAGTTGCCTACCTCAAAAACCAAGTTGTCAAGTTTTCTGCGAGTGATCCTCGATTGCCTACAATACTATAAAGGTTGTCCATCAAGGGACCTAAGTTGGCTACAATGTTGAAAAGTTTTTGTGGGATTTAAGTTGTCTATCATGATTCGAAAGTTTAAAACTATGTTGAGATGGATGTTATGAGAACCTTGTGCCTTCCTTTTTCGGGGGAGTTTGCGCCCCCCAACTGTACTGAGCGCTAGTGTTGGCTAGCCAGGTCGCGACGAGCTCTTTAAAACTAAATCCCGCATGGATATGTTTTGATGATTTTTTTTTCCAAAAACAACTTTAATGCGAGATGAGGCGAGTTTAACAGAAGCAACCTCGATCCGTTAAAAGTAACTAATTAACAACAATAAGCAACTAACTAGTAATAGAGAACAAGTTCAAAAGGAGGTAGATAAAATCACATTGCCTTTGTAAGCAACTTTTCTTATAATAGAGGCAACTTTACTGCAAAAAATAGGCAACTTCACTGCATTTTGGGTCCTAATTAAATTTATCTAACATTCTTCTAACTTCCTCACCAGTACTTAAGTTGCATATTATTCATGCTCATATGTCATTGTTTCTAAATTGCGTATACTACTATGAAGTCGTCTAGCTGATACTCTTGTGTCTGCTATTGCTAGTTATGGTAGGCAACTTGGTGGTCAATCTAGGCAACTTCAGACTGTTTGTAGGCAACTTAAAAAACAACGGTAAACAACTTCACACTATTGCAGGCAACTATGTTCATAAAGTTAGGCAATTGAGCAGCAATAGTAGGCAACTAATTACCAACAGCTGGCAACTGGGCATCAATGGTAGGCAATTTAGTATTTATAGATAACTGGGCATCAACAATCGGCAACTGATCATCAACAATAGGCAACTGAGCAGTCATGATAGGCAAGTTGGGATAATGTAGCAAAATTTACAGGTACACATAATGCAGTGAAGTTGCTTTGTATGTAGCACTAAAGGTGCCTTATGTTTTGTGTGATTTTCTTATTTTTTTTACGCAAACCAACCTAATAGGCAGTCCTACTAGGCCAAAAATATGAAGCTGCTTCCCTATAGCACTATAGTTGCCTCCATCGCACCCAAAGTTGCCCACGAAAAAAAGTTTGACGAAATCTATCCATATCACTACAATATCTAAGGTCCCTCGATTGTATGCGCTATGAGTGCTCCGGGGCTGGGAAGGGTCAAGTGACCACGTTTCTTATTTTTATGGAACAATCACTTAGTTTTTCTTTGGAAAACCACAGTCTCTTACTATGTGAGTAGATATTTTTTTAACACGGTACAATCGAAGTCACTCACATATACGAGCATAGACTCATACATATGAATACATGCACGCACACCCTATCCCTATGAGCATCTCTTAAAGACTGAGTCGGCACATTATCTTGAGATTGATGAAGTCGCCACAGACGCCTTCATAGTCGACGAGAACGTCTCCTCCCGCCAAACGCAAATCATCAAAAGGCCTGGAATAAATCCAGAAAAATGCGAGCACCAATGTCAAGTCTGGGACTTGAACTCTGATGGGCAGGGGATACCAATGTCGTCCTAACCATCCAATAGTAGGTATTCTTTACTGTTTGGGTCAACCATCCAACTATGTTTGTCCAACACTTGATGAGTTACGTGTCACTTACTCTCTGAACTAAAACCACGACAATTATTTTAGATCAGAGGGACTACTTTTTCGCAAGAAATAAAGGGTTGCATGCCGCTCATGTACAACTGGTACGAGGGAAATTAATGATGCGGCCAACTATATTCACGCGTATCAAAGTGATGTACCATCGCACACCTGCACATTTAGCGTCAGCTTGGCCCATCACCGCCTCCTTGCGTCACATGGCTGCATGGGCGCCGTCAGTCCACCACCACGCCACATGCCCCGCCCATCTCTTCATCTTTCTCCCATTCTCGCATGATGATACACGCAAGCCATCACCTCCTCCTCCGCACCACATAGTTGCACAGGCACCCAGACCACCACCTGCTCCTCCGCATCATATTGTTACACGGGCACCAGTCCATCAACGCCTTCTCCACACCACACGGTTGCACAGGCGGCCAATGCCGGTGTCAAAACCGGCGGATCTCGGGTAGGGGGTCCCGAATTGTGCGTCTAGGATCGATGGTAACATGAGACGGGGGACACGATGTTTACCCAGGTTCAGGCCCTCTCTATGGAGATAATACCCTACTTCCTGCTTGATTGATCTTGATGAATATGAGTGTTACAAGAGTTGATCTACCACGAGATCGTAATGGCTAAACCCTAGAAGTCTAGCTATGAGTATATGGTAATGAATCTGTCCTATCCGGACTATCCTCTCCGGTTTATATAGACACCGGAGAGATCTAGGGTTACATGAGGTCGGTTACATAAGAGGGAATCTTCATAATCGGTCACCTAGCTTGCCTTCCACGCCAAGTAGAGTCCAATCCGGACACGGGTATAGTCTTCGGTCTTCGTGTCTTCACAGCCCATCAGTCCGGCCCATGGATAACAGGCCGGACGCCCGAGGACCCCTTAGTCTAGGACTCCCTCAGTAGCCCCTGAACCTGGCTTCAATGACGAGGAGTCCGGCACGCAGATTGTCTTCGGCATTGCAAGGCGGGTTCCCCTTCTTCCGAACTTCCAAGATAGTCTTCGGACGCGATGATTGTATCCGGACCTGTTACACACCATGCACAACCGCAGAGAGAATATATATATTCCACATGAGTTCCATCCGCTAACAACTTTCTGCATTACGTCCGTTCGGTCATAATTTCGAACCGTTTGTCCCATGTTTCAAGACGCGGTCGCTAGCACGTCTTGTCAAAGCACAGATCGTGTCCCCTTATTGCGGGATTCTCATCAATGCGGGCATGGGTAACCCAACCGTGCAGTTTGCACAACCTTTGGGAATAGGCGAATCTTAAGGCGAGCGAGGAGGCGTTTAATGTTTGCTGCCTTTATAAGAGGATAAGGATCCCCTCTTCCTCTTCTCACGCTTTCTCTCCGTCTCCGCCTTCCCGATCTCGAGCTCCAGCACCCAAGTTTTCACCTCCTTTCCACTCAAGCAACCATGTCCGGATCCGGTGGTCAGGGCAAGTGGATGGTCTCCTCCGTCAAGGAGGAGGACATTACTGAGCTCCGGGCGGCCGGATATTTGGCAAAGTGAATGGCCCATCGCTTGCCGGCCGAGGGACAAATTGTCCCCACGCCGGAGCCCTAGAGGCAATAATAAATGGTTATTATTATATTTCTGCTACGTTCTATGGAGTAATCTAGCAACGAGGGGAAGGGGAGTGCATCTACATACCATTGTAGATCGCAATGCGGAAGCGTTGCAAGAACGCGGATGAGGGAGTCGTACTCGTAGCGATTCAGATCGCGGTTGATTCTGATCTAAGCGCCGAACCACGGCGCCTCCGCGTTCAACACACGTGCAGCCCGGTGACGTCTCCCACGCCTTGATCCAGCAAGGAGAGAGGGAGAGGTAGAGGAAGACTCCATCCAGCAGCAGCACGACGGCGTGGTGGTGATGGAGGAGCGTGGCAATCCCGCAGGGCCTCGCCAAGCACCGCAGGAGAGGAGGAGGAGGAGAGATAGGGCTGTGCCAAGAGAGAGAGGTTCTCGTGTGTATGGCAGCCCCAAATACCTCAAGTATATATAGGGGAAGGGGAGGGGCTGCGCCTGAAGGAAATACGCCCTAGAGGCAATAATAAAGTATTATTTATTTCCTTGTATCATGATAAATGTTTATTATTCATGCTAGAATTGTATTAACCGGAAACATAATACATGTGTGAATATATAGACAAACAGAGTGTCACTAGTATGCCTCTACTTGACTAGCTTGTTAATCAAAGATGGTTATGTTTCCTAGCCATAGACATAAGTTGTCATTTGATTAACGAGATCACCTCATTAGGAGAATGACGTGATTGACTTGACCCATTCCGTTAGCTTAGCACTCGATCGTTTAGTATGTTGCTATTGCTTTCTTCATGACTTATACATGTTCCTATGACTATGAGATTATGCAACTCCCGTTTACCGGAGGAACACTTTGTGTGCTACCAAACGTCACAACGTAAATGGGTGATTATAAAGGTGCTCTACAGGTGTCTCCAAAGGTACTTGTTGGGTTGGCGTATTTCGAGATTAGGATTTGTCACTCCAATTGTCGGAGAGGTATCTCTGGGCCCACTCGATAATGCACATCACTATAAGCCTTGCAAGCATTGTGACTAATGAGTTAGTTGCGGGATGATGTGTTACGGAACGAGTAAAGAGACTTGCCGGTAACGAGATTGAACTAGGTATCGAGATACCGACGATCAAATCTCGGGCAAGTAACATACCGGTGACAAAGGGAACAACGTATGTTGTTATGCGGTCTGACCGATAAAGATCTTCGTAGAATATGTGGGAGCCAATATGGGCATCCAGGTCCCGCTATTGGTTATTGACCGGAGACGTGTCTCGTTCATGTCTACATAGTTCTCGAACCCGTAGGGTCCACACGCTTAACGTTACGATGACAGTTTTATTGAGTTTTGATGTACCGAAGGAGTTCGGAGTCCCGGATGAGATCGGGGATATGATGAGGAGTCTCGAAATGGTCGAGACGTAAAAATCGATATATTGGACGACTATATTCGGACTTCGGAAAGGTTCCGAGTGATTCGGGTATTTTTCGGAGTACCGGAGAGTTACGGGAATACGTATTGGGCCTTATTGGGCCATACGAGAAAGAAGAAAAAGGGCCTCAAGGGTGGCCGCACCCCTCCCCTTGGTCTGGTCCGAATTGGACTAGGGAAGGGGGGCGCCCCCTTCCTTCCTTCTCTTTTTCCCTTCCTCTTTTCCTATTCCATATGGGAGGTGGAATCCTACTAGGACTAGGGAGTCCTAGTAGGACTCCACACTTGGTGCGCCCCCTCCTAGGGCCGGCCTCCTCCTCCCTTGCTCCTTTATATACGGGGGCAGGGGGCACCCCAGAGACAACAATTGATCCTTGAGACTCTTAGCCGTGTGCGGTGCCCCCCTCCACCATATTACACCTCGATAACACCGTTGCGGAGCTTAGGCGAAGCCCTGTGTCGGTGGAACATCATCATCGTCACCACGCCGTCGTGCTGACGAAACTCTCCCTCAACACTCGGCTGGATCGAAGTTCGAGGGACGTCATCGAGCTGAACGTGTGTAGAACTCGGAGGTGCCGTACGTTCGGTACTTGATCGGTCGGATCGTGAAGACGTACGACTACATCAACCGCGTTGTGATAACGCTTCCGCTGTCGGTCTACGAGGGTACGTGGACAACACTCTCCCCTCTCGTTGCTATGCATCACCATGATCTTGCGTGTGCGTAGGAATTTTTTGAAATTACTACGTTCCCCAACAGTGGCATCCGAGCCTGGTTTTATGCGTTGATGCTATGAACGAGTAGAACACAAGTGAGTTGTGGGCGATATAAGTCATACTGCTTACCAGCATGTCATACTTTGGTTCAGCGGTATTGTGAGATGAAGCGGCCCGGACCGACATTACGCGTACGCTTACGCGAGACTGGTTTCACCGTTCGGAGCACTCGTTGCTTAAAGGTGACTGGCGGGTGTCTGTCTCTCTCACTTTAGTTGAACCGAGTGTGGCTACGCCCGGTCCTTGCGAAGGTTAAAATAGCACCAACTTGACAAACTATCGTTGTGGTTTTGATGCGTAGGTAAGAACGGTTCTTGCTAAGCCCGTAGCAGCCACGTAAAACTTGCAACAACAAAGTAGAAGACGTCTAACTTGTTTTTGCAGGGCATGTTGTGATGTGATATGGTCAAGACATGATGTGATTTGTTTTGTAACCGAGTTATCGGCAACTGGCAGGAGTCATATGGTTGTCGCTTTATTGTATGAAATGCAATCGCCATGTAATGCTTTACTTTATCACTAAGCGGTAGCGATAGTCGTAGAAGCATAAGATTGACGAGACGACAACGATGCTACGATGGAGATCAAGGTGTCGCGCCGGTGACGATGGTGATCATGACGGTGCTTCGGAGATGGAGATCAAAAGCACAAGATAATGATGGCCATATCATATCACTTATATTGATTGCATGTGATGTTAATCCTTTATGCATCTTATCTTGCTTTGTTTGACGGTAGCATTATAAGATGATCCTTCACTAAATTATCAAAGTATAAGTGTTCTCCCTGAGTATGCACCATTGCGAAAGTTCTTCGTGCTGAGACACCACGTGATGATCGGGTGTGATAGGCTCTACGTTCAAATACAAAGGGTGCAAAACAGTTGCACACGCGGAATACTCAGGTTAAACTTGACGAGCCTAGCATATAACAGATATGGCCTCGGAACACGGAGACCGAAAGGTCGAGCGTGAATCATATAGTAGATATGATCAACATAGTGATGTTCACCGTTGAAACTACTCCATCTCACGTGATGATCGGACATGGTTTAGTTGATATGGATCACGTGATCACTTAGAGGATTAGAGGGATGTCTATCTAAGTGGGAGTTCTTAAGTAATATGATTAATTGAACTTAAATTTATCATGAACTTAGTCCTGATAGTATTTTGCAAATTATGTTGTAGATCAATAGCTCGCGTTGTTGCTTCCCTGTTTTATTTTTGATATGTTCCTAGAGAAAATTATGTTGAAATATGTTAGTAGCAAAGATGCGGATTGGATCCGTGATCTGAGGATTATCCTCATTGCTGCACAGAAAAATTATGTCCTTGATGCACCGCTAGGTGACAGACCTATTGCAGGAGCAGATGCAGACGTTATGAACGTTTGGCTAGCTCAATATGATGACTACTTGATAGTTTAGTGCACCATGCTTAACGGCTTAGAATCGGGACTTCAAAGACGTTTTGAACGTCATGGACCATATAAGATGTTCCAGGAGTTGAAGTTAATATTTCAAGAAAATACACGAGTTGAGAGATATGAAGTCTCCAACAAGTTCTATAGCTAAAAGATGGAGGAGAATCGCTCAACTAGTGAGCATGTGCTCAGATTGTCTGGGTACTACAATCGCTTTAATCAAGTGGGAGTTAATCTTCCAGATAAAATAGTGATTGACAGAATTCTCTAGTCACCATCACCAAGTTAGTAGAACTTCGTGATGAACTATAGTATGCAAGGGATGACGAAAGTAATTCCCGAGCTCTTGCTTTGTGACTACCACTGATTGGAGGATCAAGAAGCCTACTAGTTCACTCTTCCTGCAGTCACCCTTACTGTCCCTTTACAGAACCGTACATGAGATTTTCACCTCATACGGCTCCTCGGTCAATTCTTTCGAAGGTATGCTGAAATCGACGAAGGTAGAAATCAAGAAAAACATCAAGTGTTGATGGTTGACGAGACCACTAGTTTCAAGAAAAGGGCAAAGGGAAGAAGGGGAACTTCAAAAAGAACGGCAAGCAAGTTGCTACTCAAGTGAAGAAGCCCAAGTCTGTACCTAAGCCTGAGACTAAGTGCTTCTACTGCAAAGGGACTGGTCACTGGAGGCGAAACTGCCCCAAGTATTTGGTGGATAAGAAGGATGGCAAAGTGAACAAAGGTATATTGGATATACATGTTATTGATGTGTACTTACTAGTGTTTATAGCAACCCCTCAGTATTTGATACTGGTTCAGTTGCTAAAGAGTAGTAACTCGAAAACAGGAGTTGCAGAATAAACAGAGACTAGTAAAAGGCGAGGTGACGATGTGTGTTGGAAGTAGTTCCAAAATTGATATGATCATCATCGCACACTCCCTATACTTTCGGGATTAGTGTTGAAACTAAATAAGTGTTATTTGGTGTTTGCGTTGAGCAGGAATATGATTTGATCATGTTTATTGCAATACGGTTATTCATTTAAGTTAGAGAACAATTGTTGTTCTGTTTACATGAATAAAAACCTTCTATGGTCATACACACCAACGAAAATGGTTTGTTGGATCTCGATCGTAGTGATACACATATTCATAATATTGAAGCCAAAAGATGCAAAGTTAATAATGATAGTGCAACTTATTTGTGGCACTGCCGTTTAGGTCATATTGGTGTAAAGCACATGAAGAAACTCCATACTGATGGGATTTTGGAATCAATTGATTATGAATCACTTGATGCTTGCGAACCATGCCTCATGGGCAAGATGACTAAAACGCCGTTCTCCGGAACTATGGAGAGAGCAACAGATTTGTTGGAAATCATACATACAGATGTATGTGGTCCGATGAATATTGAGGCTCGTAGCAGGTATCATTATTTTCTGACCTTCACAGATGATTTGAGCAGATATGGGTATATCTACTTAATGAAACAGAAGTCTGAAACATTTGAAAAGTTCATATAATTTCAGAATGAAGCGGAAAATCATCGTAACAAGAAAATAAAGTTTCTACGATCTGATCGTAGAGAAGAGTATTTGAGTTACGAGTTTGGCCTTTAGTCAAAACAATGTGAAATAGTTTCACTACTCACGCCACCTGGAACACCACAGTGTAATGGTGTGTCCGAACATCGTAACCGTACTTTATTAGATATGGTGCAATATATGATGTCTCTTACCAATCTACCACTATCGTTTTGGGGTTATGCATTAGAGACAGCTGCATTCACGTAAAAAAAGGGCACCATCTAAATCCGTTTGAGACGACACCGTATGAACTATGGTTTGGCAAGAAACCAAAGTTGTCGTTTCTTAAAATTTTGGGGTTGCGATGCTTATGTGAAAAAGTTTCATCCTGATAAGCTCAAAGCCAAATCGGAGAAATGTGTCTTCATAGGATACCCAAAGGAGACAGTTGGGTACACCTTCTATCACAGATCCGAAGGCAAGACATTTGTTGCTTAGTATGGATCCTTTCTAGAGAAGGAGTTTCTCTCGAAAGAAGTGAGTGGGAGGAAAGTAGAACTTGATGAGTTAACTGTACCTACTCCCTTATTGGAAAGTAGTTCATCACAGAAATCTGTTCCTGTGACTCCTGCACCAATTAGTGAGGAAGTTAATGATGATGATCATGGAACTTCAGATCAAGTTATTACTAAATCTCGTAGGTCAACCAGAGTAAGATCCGCACCAAAGTGGTACGGTAATCCTGTTCTGAAGGTTATATTACTAGACCATGACAAACCTACGAACTATGAAGAAGCGATGGTGAGCCCAGATTCCGCAAAATGGCTTGAGGCCATGAAATCTGAGATGAGATCCATGTATGAGAACAAAGTATGGACTTTGATTGACTTGCCCAATGATCGGCGAGCCATTGAGATTAAATGGATCTTCAAGAGGAAGACAAACAGTGATAGTAGTGTTACTATCTACAAAGCTAGAATTGTCGCAAAAAGGTTTTCGACAAGTTCAAGGTGTTGACTACGATGAGAGTTTCTCACTCGTATCTATGCTTAAATCTGTCTGAATCATGTTAGCAATTGCCGCATTTTATGAAATATGGCAAAGTGATAAACAAAACTGCATTCCTTAATGGATTTATTAAAGAAGAGTTGTATATGATGCAACCAGAAGGTTTTGTCAACCCTAAAGGTGCTAACAAAATATGCAAGCTCCAGCGATCCATCAATGGACTGGTGCAAGCATCTCGGAGTTGGAATATACGCTTTGATAAGTTGATCAAAGCATATAGTTGTATACAGACTTGCGGTGAAGCCTGTATTTACAAGAAAGTGAGTGGGAGCACTACAACATTTCTGATAAGTATATGTGAATGACATATTGTTAATCAGAAATAATGTAGAATTATTCTGCAAAGCATAAAGGAGTGTTTGAAAGGAGTTTTTCAAAGATAGACCTCAGTGAAGCTGCTTACATATTGACCATCAAGATCTATAGAGATAGATGAAGACGCTTGATAAGTTTTTCAATGAGTACATACCTTAACAAGATTTTGAAGTAGTTCAAAATAGAACAATCAAAGAAAGAGTTCTTGCCTGTGTTACAAGGTATGAAATTGAGTAAGACTCAAAGCCCGACCACGACAGAAGATAGAAAGAGAATGAAAGTCATTCCCTATGCCTTGGCCATAGGTTCTATAAAGTATGCCATGCTATGTACCAGATCTATTGTATACCCTACACTGATTTTGGCAAGGGAGTACAATAGTGATCTAGGAGTAGATCACTGGACAGCGGTCAAAATTATCCTTAGTGGAATAAGGATATGTTTCTCGATTATGGAAGTGACAAAAGGTTCGTCGTAAAGGGTTACGTCGATGCAAGTTTTGACACTAATCTAGATGACTCTAAGTCTCGGTCTAGATACATATTGAAAGTGGGAGCAATTAGCTAGAGTAGCTCCGTGCAGAGCATTGTAGACATTGAAATTTACAAAATACTTACGGATCTGAATGTGACAAACCCGTTGACTAAAATTATCTCACAAGCAAAACATGATCACACATTAGTACTCTTTGGGTGTTAATCACATAGCGATGTGAACTAGATTACTGACTCTAGTAAACCCTTTGGGTGTTGGTCACATGACGATGTGAACTATGGGTGTTAATCACATGGTGATGTGAATTATTGATGTTAAATCACATGGCGATGTGAACTAGATTATTGACTCTAGTGCAAGTGGGAGACTGAAGGAAATATGCCCTAGAGGCAATAATAAAGTATTATTTATTTCCTTGTATCATGATAAATCTTTATTATTCATGCTAGAATTGTATTAACTGGAAACATAATACATGTGTGAATATATAGACAAACAGAGTGTCACTAGTATGCCTCTACTTGACTAGCTCGTTAATCAAAGATGGTTATGTTTCCTAGCCATAGACATAAGTTGTCATTTGATTAACGAGATCACCTCATTAGGAGAATGACGTGATTGACTTGACCCATTCCGTTAGCTTAGCACTCGATCGTTTAGTATGTTGCTATTGCTTTCTTCATGACTTATACATGTTCCTATGACTATGAGATTATGCAACTCCCGTTTACCGGAGGAACACTTTGTGTGCTACCAAACGTCACAACGTAAATGGGTGATTATAAAGGTGCTCTACAGGTGTCTCCAAAGGTACTTGTTGGGTTGGCGTATTTCGAGATTAGGATTTGTCACTCCAATTGTCGGAGAGGTATCTCTGGGCCCACTCGATAATGCACATCACTATAAGCCTTGCAAGCATTGTGACTAATGAGTTAGTTGCGGGATGATGTGTTACGGAACGAGTAAAGAGACTTGCCGGTAACGAGATTGAACTAGGTATCGAGATACCGACGATCGAATCTCAGGCAAGTAACATACCGGTGACAAAGGGAACAACGTATGTTGTTATGCGGTCTGACCAATAAAGATCTTCGTAGAATATGTGGGAGCCAATATGGGCATCCAGGTCCCGCTATTGGTTATTGACCGGAGACGTGTCTCGGTCATGTCTACATAGTTCTCGAACCCGTAGGGTCCGCACACTTAACGTTACGATGACAGTTTTATTGAGTTTTGATGTACCGAAGGAGTTCGGAGTCCCGGATGAGACCGTTGTCATGTGATCCATCACCGTTGTCAAGGATAAGTTCATGTGATGACAACGGTCGAACTTATCCTTAGTATCCAGTGGACTAAGGATTTTCTCGATTATGGAGGTGAAAAGGAGTTCGTCGTAAAGGGTTACGTCGATGTGAACTTTGACACTAATCCGGATGACTATGAGTAGTAAACCGGATTCGTATAGTAGAGCAATTACTTGAAATGGCTCCAAGTAGCGCGTGGTAGCATCCACAAGATGACATAGATATTCGTAAAGCACACACGGATCTGAAAGGTTCAGACCCGTTGACTAATAACCTCTCTCACAAGCATAACATGATCAAACCAGAACTCATTGAGTGTTAATCACATAGTGATGTGAACTAGATTGTTGACTCTAGTAAACTCTTTGGATGTTGGTCACATGGTGATGTGACCTATGAGTGTTAATCACATGGTGATGTGGACTAGATTATTGACTCTAGTGCAAGTGGGAGACTGTTGGAAATATGCCCTAGAGGCAATAATAAATAGGTTATTATTATATTTCCTTGTTCATGATAATCGATTATTATCCATGCTAGAATTGTATTGATAGGAAACTCAGATACATGTGTGGATACATAGACAACACCATGTCCCTAGTAAGCCTCTAGTTGACTAGCTCGTTGATCAATAGATGGTTATGGTTTCCTGGCCATGGACATTGGATGTCGTTGATAACGGGATCACATCATTAGGAGAATGATGTGATGGACCAGACCCAATCCTAAGCCTAGCACAAGATCGTGTAGTTCGTTTGCTCAGAGCTTTTCTAATGTCAAGTATCATTTCCTTAGACCATGAGATTGTGCAACTCCCGGATACCGTAGGAATGCTTTGGGTGCACCAAACGTCACAACGTAACTGGGTGGCTATAAAGGTGCACTACAGGTATCTCCGAAAGTGTCTGTTGGGTTGGCACGAATCGAGACTGGGATTTGTCACTCCGTGTAAACGGAGAGGTATCTCTGGGCCCACTCGGTAGGACATCATCATAATGTGCACAATGTGACCAAGGAGTTGATCACGGGATGATGTGAGTCACAGAACGAGTAAAGAGACTTGCCGGTAACGAGATTGAACAAGGTATCGGGATACCGACGATTGAATCTCGGGCAAGTAGCATACCGATAGACAAAGGGAATTGTATACGGGATTGATTGAATCCCCGACATCGTGGTTCATCCGATGAGATCATCGTGGAACATGTGGGAGCCAACATGGGTATCCAGATCCCGCTGTTGGTTATTGACCGGAGAACGTCTCGGTCATGTCTGCATGGTTCCCGAACCCGTAGGGTCTACACACTTAAGGTTCGATGACACTAGGGTTATAGGGAAAGTATGTACGTGGTTACCGAATGTTGTTCAGAGTCCCGGATGAGATCCCGGACGTCACGAGGAGTTCCGGAATGGTCCGGAGGTAAAGATTTATATATGGGAAGTCCTGTTTTGGTCACCGGAAAAGTTTCGGGTGCTATCGGTAATGTACCGGGACCACCGGGAGGGTCCCGGGGGTCCACCAAGTGGGGCCACCAGCCCCAGAAGGCTGCGTGGGCCAAGTGTGGGAGGGGACCAGCCCCAGGTGGGCTGGTGCGCCCCCCACCAAGGCCCAAGGAGCATGGGAGAGTGGGAGGGGGCAAACCCTAGGTCCAGATGGGCCTTAAGGCCCACCCTAGTGGCGCCCCCCTCTCCTCCCCTTGGCCGCACCCTAGATGGGTTTGGGGGCTGCCGCCACCCCTGGGGAGGGAACCCTAGATGGGGGCGCAGCCCCTCCCCTTCCCCTATATATACTTGAGGTATTTGGGGCTGCCATACACACGAGAACCTCTCTCTCTTGGCATAGCCCTATCTCTCCTCCTCCTCTCTCCCGCGGTGCTTGGCGAAGCCCTGTGGGATTGCCACGCTCCTCCATCACCACCACGCCGTCGTGCTGCTGCTGGATGGAGTCTTCCTCTACCTCTCCCTCTCTCCTTGCTGGATCAAGGCGTGGGAGACGTCACCGGGCTGCACGTGTGTTGAACGCGGAGGCGCCGTGGTTCGGCGCTTAGATCGGAATCAACCGCGATCTGAATCGCTACGAGTACGACTCCCTCATCCGCGTTCTTGCAACGCTTCCGCATCGCGATCTACAATGGTATGTAGATGCACTCCCCTTCCCCTCGTTGCTAGATTACTGTTGGAATATGCCCTAGAGGCAATAATAAATGGTTATTATTATATTTCTTTGTTCATGATAATTGTCTATTGTTCATGCTATAATTGTGTTATCCGGAAATCATAATACATGTGTGAATACATAGAACACAACGTGTCCCTAGTAAGCCTCTAGTTGACTAGCTCGTTGATCAACAGATAGTCATGGTTTCCTGACTATGGACATTGGATGTCATTGATAACGGGATCACATCATTAGAAGAATGACGTGATGGACAAGACCCAATCCTAAGCATAGCTCAAAGATCGTGTAGTTCGTTTGCTAGAGCTTTTCCAATGTCAAGTATCTTTTCCTTAGACCATGAGATCGTGCAACTCTCGGATACCGTAGGAGTGCTTTGGGTGTGCCAAACGTCACAACGTAACTGGGTGACTATAAAGGTACACTACGGGTATCTCCGAAAGTGTCTGTTGAGTTGGCACGGATCGAGACTGGGATTTGTCACTCCGTATGACGGAGAGGTATCTCTGGGCCCACTCGGTAATGCATCATCATAATGAGCTCAATGTGACTAAGGCGTTAGTCACGGGATCATGCATTACAGCACGAGTAAAGAGACTTGCCGGTAACGAGATTGAACAAGGTATTGGGATACCGACGATCGAATCTCGGGCAAGTAACGTACCGATTGACAAAGGGAATTGTATACGGGATTGATTGAATCCTCGACATCGTGGTTCATCCGATGAGATCATCGTGGAACATGTGGGAGACAACATGGGTATCCAGATCCCGCTGTTGGTTATTGACCGGAGAGGCGTCTCGGTCATGTCTGCATGTCTCCCGAACCCGTAGGGTCTACACACTTAAGGTTCGGTGACGCTAGGGTTGTAGAGATATTAGTATGCGGAAACCCGAAAGTTGTTCGGAGTCCCGGATGAGATCCCGAATGTCACGAGGAGTTCCGGAATGGTTCGGAGGTGAAGAATTATATATAGGAAGTCCAGTTTCGGCCACCGGGAAAGTTTCGGGGGTTATCGGTATTGTACCGGGACTACCGGAAGGGTCCCGGGGGTCCACCGGGTGGGGCCACCTATCCCGTAGGGCCCCATGGGCTGAAGTGGGAAGGGAACCAGCCCTTAGTGGGCTGGGGCGCCCCCCTTGGGCCTCCCCCTGCGCCTAGGGTTGGAAACCCTAGGGGTGGGGGGCGCCCCACTTGGCTTGGGGGGGGGGGGGAGCCACCCCCCTTCCCCCTTGGCCGCCGCCCCCCTTGGAGATCTGATCTCCCAGGGCCGGCGCCCCCCAGGGGTCCCTATATATAGTGGGGGGGAGGGAGGGCAGCAACACAACAGCCTTGGGCGCCTCCCTCCTCCCCTGCAACACCTGTCCCTCTCGCAGAAGCTCGGCGAAGCCCTGCCGAGATCCCGCTACATCCACCACCACGCCGTCGTGCTGCTGCATCTCCATCAACCTCTCCTTCCCCCTTGCTGTATCAAGAAGGAGGAGACGTCGCTGCATCGTACGTGTGTTGAACGCGGAGGTGCCGTCCGTTCGGCACTCGGTCATCGGTGATTTGAATCACGGCGAGTACGACTCCGTCAACCTCGTTCATTGGAACGCTTCCGCTCGCGATCTACAAGGGTATGTAGATGCACTCCTTTCCCCTCATTGCTAGTATACTCCATAGATGGATCTTGGTGAGCATAGGAAAATTTTAAAATTCTGCTACGATCCCCAACAGTGGCATCATGAGCCAGGCCTATGCGTAGTTACTATGCACGAGTAGAACACAAAGCAGTTGTGGGCGTTGATGTTGCCAATTCTTCTTGCCGCTACTAGTCATATCTTGTTTCGGCGGCATTGTGTGATGAAGCGGCCCGGACCGACCTTACACGTACGCTTACGTGAGACAGGTTCCACCGACTGACATGCACTAGTTGCATAAGGTGGCTAGCGGGTGTCTGTCTCTCCTACTTTAGTCAGAACGGATTCGATGAAAAGGGTCCTTATGAAGGGTAAATAGAAATTGGCAAATCACGTTGTGGTTGTACGTAGGTAAGAAACGTTCTTGCTAGAAACCTATACAAGCCACGTAAAAACATGCAACAACAATTAGAGGACGTCTAACTTGTTTTTGCAGCATGTGCTATGTGATGTGATATGGCGAGAAGATGTGATGAATGATATATGTGATGTATGAGATTGATCATATTCTTGTAATAGGAATCACGACTTGAATGTCGATGAGCATGACAACCGGCAGGAGCCATAGGAGTTGTCTTTATTATTTTGTATGACCTGCGTGTCATTGAATAACGCCATGTAAATTACTTTACTTTGTTGCTAAACGCGTTAGCCATAGAAGTAGAAGTAATCGTTGGCGTGACAACTTCATGAAGACACAATGATGGAGATCATGGTGTCATGCCGGTGACGAAGATGATCATGGTGCCCCGAAGATGGAGATCAAAGGAGCAAATGATATTGGCCATATCATGTCACTATTTGATTGCATGTGATGTTTATCATGTTTTGCATCTTATTTGCTTAGAACGACGGTAGTAAGTAAGATGATCCCTTATAATAATTTCAAGAAAGTGTTCACCCTAACTGTGCACCGTTGTGAAGGTTCGTTGTTTCGAAGCACCACGTGATGATCGGGTGTGATAGATTCTAACGTTCGCATACAACGGGTGTTGACGAGCCTAGCATGTACAGACATGGCCTCGGAACACACGCAATACACTTAGGTTGACTTGACGAGCCTAGCATGTACAGACATGGCCTCGGAACACGGAGGACCGAAAGGTCGAGCATGAGTCGTATAGAAGATACGATCAACATGGAGATGTTCACCGATCTTGACTAGTCCGTCTCACGTGATGATCGGACACGGCCTAGTTAACTCGGATCATGTTTCACTTAGATGACTAGAGGGATGTCTGTCTGAGTGGGAGTTCATTGAGTAATTTGATTAGATGAACTTAATTATCATGAACTTAGTCTAAAATCTTTACAATATGTCTTGTAGATCAAATGGCCCACGTTGTCCTCAACTTCAACGCGTTCCTAGAGAAAACCAAGCTGAAAGATGATGGCAGCAACTATACGGACTGGGTCCGGAACCTGAGGATCATCCTCATAGCTGGCAAGAAAGATTATGTCCTAGAAGCACCGCTAGGTGAAGCACCAATCCCAGAGAACCAAGACGTTATGAACGCTTGGCAATCACGTGCTGATGATTACTCCCTCGTTCAGTGCGGCATGCTTTACAGCTTAGAACCGGGTCTCCAAAAGCGTTTTGAGAAACATGGAGCATATGAGATGTTCGAAGAGCTGAAAATGGTTTTCCAAGCTCATGCCCGGGTCGAGAGATATGAAGTCTCTGACAAGTTCTTCAGCTATAAAATGGAGGAAAATAGTTCTGTTAGTGAGCACATACTCAGAATGTCTGGGTTACACAACCGCTTGTCTCAGCTGGGAGTTAATCTCCCGGATGACGCGGTCATTGACAGAATCCTTCAGTCGCTTCCACCGAGCTACAAGAGCTTTGTGATGAACTTCAATATGCAGGGGATGGAAAAGACCATTCCTGAGGTATATTCAATGCTGAAATCAGCGGAGGTGGAGATCAGAAAGGAACATCAAGTGTTGATGGTGAATAAAACCACTAAGTTCAAGAAAGGCAAGGGTAAGAAGAACTTCAAGAAGGACGGCAAGGGAGTTGCCGCGCCCGGTAAGCCAGTTGCCGGGAAGAAGTCGAAGAATGGACCCAAGCCTGAGACTGAGTGCTTTTATTGCAAGGGAAGTAGTCACTGGAAGCGGAACTGCCCCAAATACTTAGCGGACAAGAAGGCCGGCAACACCAAAGGTATATGTGATATACATGTAATTGATGTGTACCTTACCAGTACTTGTAGTAGCTCCTGGGTATTTGATACCGGTGCGGTTGCTCATATTTGTAACTCAAAACAGGAATTGCGGAATAAGCGGAGACTGGCGAAGGACGAGGTGACGATGCGCGTCGGGAATGGTTCCAAGGTAGATATGATCGCCGTCGGCACGCTACCTCTGCATCTACCTACATGATTAGTTTTAAACCTCAATAATTGTTATTTAGTGCCAGCTTTGAGCATGAACATTGTATCTGGATCTCGTTTAATTCGAGATGGCTACTCATTTAAATCCGAGAATAATGGTTGTTCTATTTATATGAGAGATATGTTTTATGGTCATGCCCCGCTGGTCAATGGTTTATTCTTGATGAATCTCGAATGTGATGTTACACATATTCATAGTGTGAATACCAAAAGATGTAAAGTTGATAACGATAGTCCCACATACTTGTGGCACTGCCGCCTTGGTCACATTGGTGTCAAACGCATGAAGAAGCTCCATGCAGATGGACTTTTGGAGTCTCTTGATTATGAATCATTTGACACGTGCGAACCATGCCTCATGGGTAAGATGACCAAGACTCCGTTCTCCGGAAGAATGGAGCGAGCAACCAATTTATTGGAAATCATACATACCGATGTGTGCGGTCCAATGAGTGTTGAGGCTCGCGGAGGATATAGTTATGTTCTCACTCTCACTGATGACTTAAGTAGATATGGGTATGTCTACCTAATGAAACACAAGTCTGAAACCTTTGAAAAAATTCAAGGAATTTCAGAGTGAGGTTGAGAATCAACGTGACAGGAAAATAAAGTTCTTACGATCAGATCGTGGTGGAGAATATTGAAGTCACGAATTTGGTACGCACTTAAGGAAATGTGGAATCGTTTCACAACTCACGCCGCCTGGAACACCTCAGCGAAACGGTGTGTCCGAACGTCGTAATCGCACTCTATTGGATATGGTGCGATCTATGATGTCTCTTACCGATCTACCGCTCTCATTTTGGGGCTATGCTTTAGAGACTGCCGCATTCACTTTAAATAGGGCTCCGTCGAAATCCGTTGAGACGACACCGTATGAATTATGGTTTGGGAAGAAACCTAAGCTGTCGTTTCTAAAAGTTTGGGGATGCGATGCTTATGTCAAGAAACTTCAACCTGAAAAGCTCGAACCCGAGTCAAAAAAATGCGTCTTCATAGGATACCCTAAGGAAACCATTGGGTATACCTTCTACCTCAGATCCGAAGGCAAGATCTTTGTTGCCAAGAATGGGTCCTTTCTGGAGAAAGAGTTTCTCTCGAAAGAATTAAGTGGGAGGAAAGTGGAACTTGATGAGGTGATAGTCACCCCTTCCGAACCAGAAAGTAGCGCAGCGCGAGAAGATGTTCCTGTGGTGCCTACACCGACTGGGGAGGAAGTTAATGATGATGATCATGAAGCTTCAGATCAAGTTACTGCTGAACTTTGTAGGTCCACAAGGACACGTTCCGCACCAGAGTGGTACGACAACCCTGTCATGGAAATCATGTTGTTAGACAACGGTGAACCTTCGAACTATGAAGAAGCGATGGCAGGCCCGGATTCCGACAAATGGCTAGAAGCCATGAAATCCGAGATAGGATCCATGTATGAAAGCGAAGTATGGACTTTGACTGACTTGCCCGATGATCGGCGAGCCATAGAAAATAAATGGATCTTTAAGAAGAAGACGGACGCGGATGGTAATGTTACCATCTATAAGGCTCGACTTGTCGCTAAGGGTTATCGACAAGTTCAAGGGGTTGACTACGATGAGACTTTCTCACCCGTAGCAAAGCTGAAGTCTCCGAATCATGTTAGCAATTGCCGCATACTATGATTATGAGATATGGCAGATGGACGTCAAAACGGCATTCCTTAACGGCTTTCTTAAGGAAGAATTGTATATGATGCAACTGGAAGGTTTTGTCGACCTAAGAATTCTAACAAGGTATGCAAGCTCCAGCGCTCCATCTATGGACTGGTGCAAGCATCTCGGAGTTGGAACATTCGTTTTGATGAGATGATCAAAGCGTTTGGGTTTACACAGACTTATGGAGAAGCCTGTGTTTACAAGAAAGTGAGTGGGAGCTCTGTAGCATTTCTCTTATTATATGTGGATGACATACTATTGATGGGAAATGATATAGAATTCTTGGAAAGTATAAAGGCCTACTTGAATAAGTGTTTTTCAATGAAGGACCTTGGAGAAGCTGCTTATATATTAGGCATCAAGATCTATAGAGATAGATCAAGACGCCTCATTGGTCTTTCACAGAGTACGTACCTTGACAAGATATTGAAGAAGTTCAATATGGATCAGTCCAAGAAGGGGTTCTTGCCTGTGTTGCAAGGTGTGCAATTGAGCACGGCTCAATGTCCGACCACGATAGAAGATAGAGAAAAGATGAGTGTCATCCCCTATGCCTCGGCCATAGGGTCTATTATGTATGCCATGCTGTGTACCAGACCTGATGTAAACCTTGCCGTAAGTTTGGTAGGAAGGTACCAAAGTAATCCCGACATGGAACACTGGACAGCGGTCAAGAATATCCTGAAGTACCTGAAGAGGACTAAGGATATGTTTCTCGTTTATGGAGGTGACGAAGAGCTCGTCGTAAAGGGTTACGTCGACGCTAGCTTCGACACAGATCTGGATGACTCGAAGTCACAAACCGGATACGTGTATATTTTGAATGGAGGGGCAGTAAGCTGGTGCAGTTGCAAGCAAAGCGTCGTGGCGGGATCTACATGTGAAGCGGAGTACATGGCAGCCTCAGAGGCAGCACAAGAAGCAGTCTGGATGAAGGAGTTCATTACCGACCTAGGGGTGATTCCCAATGCGTCAGGCCCGATGACTCTCTTCTATGACAACACTGGAGCTATTGCCCTTGCCAAGGAGCCCAGGTTTCACAGGAAGACCAGGCATATCAAGCGTCGCTTCAACTCCATTTGTGAAAGTGTTCAAAATGGAGACACAGATATTTGTAAAGTACATACGGACCTGAATGTAGCAGATCCGTTGACTAAACCTCTCCCTAGAGCAAAACATGATCAACACCAGAACGCTATGGGTGTTCGATTCATCACAATGTAACTAGATTATTGACTCTAGTGCAAGTGGGAGACTATTGGAAATATGCCCTAGAGGCAATAATAAATGGTTATTATAATATTTCTTTGTTCATGATAATTGTCTATTGTTCATGCTATAATTGTGTTATCCGGAAATCTTAATACATGTGTGAATACATAGACCACAACGTGTCCCTAGTAAGCCTCTAGTTGACTAGCTCGTTGATCAACAGATAGTCATGGTTTCCTGACTATGGACATTGGATGTCATTGATAACGGGATCACATCATTAGGAGAATGATGTGATGGACAAGACCCAATCCTAAGCATAGCTCAAAGATCGTGTAGTTCGTTTGCTAGAGCTTTTCCAATGTCAAGTATCTTTTCCTTAGACCATGAGATCGTGCAACTCTCGGATACCGTAGGAGTGCTTTGGGTGTGCCAAACGCCACAACGTAACTGGGTGACTATAAAGGTACACTACGGGTATCTCCGAAAGTGTCTGTTGAGTTGGCACGGATCGAGACTGGGATTTGTCACTCCGTATGACGGAGAGGTATCTCTGGGCCCACTCGGTAATGCATCATCATAATGAGCTCAATGTGACTAAGGCGTTAGTCACGGGATCATGCATTACGGTACGAGTAAAGAGACTTGCCGGTAACGAGATTGAACAAGGTATTGGGATACCGACGATCGAATCTCGGGCAAGTAACGTACCGATTGACAAAGGGAATTGTATACGGGATTGATTGAATCCTCGACATCGTGGTTCATCCGATGAGATCATCGTGGAACATGTGGGAGCCAACATGGGTATCCAGATCCCGCTGTTGGTTATTGACCGGAGAGGCGTCTCGGTCATGTCTGCATGTCTCCCGAACCCGTAGGGTCTACACACTTAAGGGTCGGTGACGCTAGGGTTGTAGAGATATTAGTATGCGGAAACCCGAAAGTTGTTCGGAGTCCCGGATGAGATCCCGAACGTCACGAGGAGTTCCGGAATGGTCCGGAGGTGAAGAATTATATATAGGAAGTCCAGTTTCGGCCACCGGGAAAGTTTCGGGGGTTATCGGTATTGTACCGGGACCACCGGAAGGGTCCCGGGGGTCCACCGGGTGGGGCCACCTATCCCGGAGGGCCCCATGGGCTGAAGTGGGAAGGGAACCAGCCCTTAGTGGGCTGGGGCGCCCCCCTTGGGCCTCCCCCTGCGCCTAGGGTTGGAAACCCTAGGGGTGGGGGCGCCCCACTTGGCTTGGGGGG
>NC_057811.1:138217281-138253555 GCF_018294505.1 Triticum aestivum | reverse complement strand
CCCTTCCTCCTTGGCCGCCGCCCCCCTTGGAGATCTGATCTCCCAAGGCCGGCGCCCCTATATATAGTGGGGGGGAGGGAGGGCAGCAACACAACAGCCTTGGGCGCCTCCCTCCTCCCCTGCAACACCTCTCCCTCTCGCAGAAGCTCGACGAAGCCCTGCCGAGATCCCGCTACATCCACCACCACGCCGTCGTGCTGCTGGATCTCCATCAACCTCTCCTTCCCCATTGCTGGATCAAGAAGGAGGAGACGTCGCTGCACCGTATGTGTGTTGAACGCGGAGGTGCCGTCCGTTCGGCACTCGGTCATCGGTGATTTGAATCACGGCGAGTACGACTCCGTCAACCTCGTTCATTGGAACGCTTCCGCTCGCGATCTACAAGGGTATGTAGATGCACTCCCTTCCCCTCATTGCTAGTATACTCCATAGATGGATCTTGGTGAGCGTAGGAAAATTTTAAAATTCTGCTACGATCCCCAACAGTTTTCACCTCCTTTCCACTCAAGCAACCATGTCCGGATCCGGTGGTCAGGGCAAGTGGATGGTCTCCTCCGTCAAGGAGGAGGACATTACTGAGCTCCGGGCGGCCGGATATTTGGCGAAGTGAATTGCCCATCGCTTGCCGGCCGAGGGACAAATTGTCCCCACGCCGGAGCCCAACGAGAGGGTAGTATTCCTCCCTCATTTCTTCCGCGGGCTTGGGTTTCCACTCCACCCTTTCGTCCGCGGGCTGATGTATTACTACGGGGTAGATTTCCATCATCTATCTCCGAAATCCTTCCTCAACATCTCGGCGTTTATCGTCGTGTGCGAGGCCTTCCTCCGCATCCAACCCCACTTTGGGCTGTGGCTCAAAGTCTTCAACGTGAAGCCGAAGGTAGTGGATGGCCAGCACACGGAGTGTGGAGGGGAAATGGTGAGTAAATTGTCCAAGGTCTCCTGGCCCAAAGGCACCTTTGTGGATACAGTAAAGGAGTGGCAGAAGCAGTGGTTCTACATCACCGAACCACGCGGCACCACCTGGGCCGCAGCTGCCGAATTCCGCTCCGGCGCTCCTATTCGACTCACCTCTTGGGCCGAGAAGAGTCCGGACTGGTGCTCCCCTGACGAGCTGATAGCACTGCAGATGCGTGTTCAGAGCATGGTAACCAAGAGCGTCAAGCTCGTTGATGTGATCCATGTGATGTTAGTTCGTCGGATCCTTCCGTGCCAGCACCGAAGCCGCCCGCTGTGGGAGTTTAATCCGAAGAAGCACCAGCCCTGGTGAGGCTCTTCGAGACTACGCACGAAGGCGCATGGAAATTGCTCTTCAAGGGCAATGAGAAACCACCGGCCACGGATTCAGACCGTGGTCACGATTGTACACACCCCGCTAGCAAGGTATGTTATTTCGAATGAGTCCTCAACCAAATTGTTTCGAGGGTGATGTCTGAGCTTTTATTACTGCTCTTTCAGGACTGGATGGAGAGGGCGAAGCAGATCCAGTGTCCGGCTCCGCTGCCTGAAGAACCAGTCATCCCGCGTCTGGCGAAGATGCTGGTGCCGGTGCCATATAAGGCGCCAGAGAAGAAGGCCAAGAAGAAGGCAAAGGGAGCCAAGAGTGGCCTCCGTCATAAGGGTACTTCGGACGCAGCGTCTGAAGACGATGAAACTCATTCCTCTGTCCCTAAGGACAATGACGGGGAAGAGGAGGAGGAGGAAGAAAACAATCCTCCCCCTGAGGAGAGGAAGAAGAAGAGGGCGGCTCCGGTGCATCTGGAGGCGGAGGCGCCCAAAAAGGGGAAGGGCGCTCCGGCGGCCAACACCGCGTGGGACGTGGACAGTAGTCCGGAACGACGTCCCCGCACTAAGCCTCAGGACGCCTCGTGAGTGACACGACTTTATTGATGCACACATCAGCTCTTTCCTCTTTATTATTTTAACTTAGTTAACTAAACCATTGCAGTCTGGCCCGTGATCTTATCCAGCAATCCTCCTCTGGAGGTTCATTGGCTTCGTCGGAGATGGCGAGCAGGTCGCCACCGCCTGCTTACTCCCCCGGGGCCGGGGACGACACCGAAGTGCTGTCCCAAAGGATCGCTCCGAAGGGAGGAGCCCAGGACGTTGTTCGGGAGGCGCCACAAGGCGAGACCTCCACTGCCGGACACGTGGGGGATCCAATCCCCATGACTGGCGAAGAGGGCCGTATCCAGATCGGCCCTCAGCCGAATACGGTTCCGGAGCCCCCTATGGCTCCGGAGTCGGGCGAGCAGCTCCCTTTGAAGGGGGGTGTGCCGCCTCCACCGGTGGCTCCTGTCCATCCAGGAGCGTTGGATGATCTGATGGGGGCGCTGCGAAGCGCCTCTGTCGTGGACGAGCACCGCGTCCTTATGGGTGCGGTGATCGAGAAAGTTCAGTCTGCCAAGAGCGGACTGAATGAGGCCTGCGGCAGCCTGTTAACAGGTTTTGAGGTAAGTGACATAGAAAGGGAAAGAATCCCCGTGTAGTCAGTAGCCCCTGATGCACTGTCCGGTGTTCGGATAGAAGAACCAGACAGAGGATCAATCCTCTGTTGTAGGAGGCTAATCGTAACATGTGTTCATAAGCAGGCGTCGCTGTTGGCCGCAACCTCGTATGCTGCCGAAGTCTCTGGATTAAAGCAGAGGCTGGAGCGGACCGAGAACGAGTTCGGCAAGGTTACAATGTGGCTTCAGGAGAAGCAAGGTAGGTAACGTCTTGCTGTGTGTTCGGAAAGAACAAGCGTTGCATGCTGACCGTAATGTCGAAATATGTACATGAGCCGCAACCGAGGTGGAGGCCCTGAAAAAGGCTCTGGCCGAAGCCGAGGGGAAGGCCGTCGAGCAGCAAGCCGCTCGAAAAAAGCTCGAGGCCCGAGTCAAGGAGGTCCAACAGGAGCTTCAAGACACGGTGAAAAAATGTGAGATCTTGGAGAATGATGCGTCTGCTCAAAAGGCCGAACTCTCCAAGGCTCGTCAGAGCGCGGAGACCGCACAGAATGAGGCCCGGGCCGCCCTCTAGGAGATCCAGGAGGGTAGGAAGATCACGGCGGGTAAGGCTTTTAAGATGCAAAGAAAGTATGTGGAGAAGCAATACCTTTTACTAACCCGGGTTCGGAGTTCCCCAGGGGCTTTTGCGTATTTACCACGTAGCGTATCAGACGCTGCAGAGTTCTACCAAGCCGGAGGAGGTTCGACGGAGAAGTTATTCTGGACGCGGTATGCGACGCCAGAACATCCCGTGTCCTTCACCGATCAGCTAAAGCAGCTGGTGGAGCTGCACAGGGTGGCCGAACTAGCCATGAAGGATTTAACAATCTGGCTATGGCCAGCCGAAGCTATGCCCGGCAGCTACTTCGGACTTGTGAGGCGGCTAGTGGAAGCCTGTCCACGGCTGGACGTCATCAAGCGCTCTGTATGTATTGAAGGCGCCCGTATGGCCTTCGCTCGCTGCAAGATGTGGTGGGCAAAGATGAACGTTGTTGAAGTGGCCAACGGGCCGCCGGAGGGCAAGGAGCACCGCACAACCGAGAAATATTTTGCGGATGTCATAGAAGGGTCTCGACTGGTGGCAGCTGAATGTTCGCAGGACATTATTTTCGAATGAATACATTCGTGTTGTCCTTTGCCTTGTATTATAAAGACAAAGCTTTGTTTTGTAATGTAATTTCGTTATGCTTTAAATTGTTTCCTCCTGTGCGGCCGTGTTATATGCAATCTGAAGGTTGGCCAATCGTCGGCTTCTGCCCTCACATAATTAGTACGGAGGTGTTCGGGATGGGATCTAAACAATCTTGATCCAATTATATGGTCCTTGAAGGAGTTGTTTAGCGCAACGAATGAGGCAATCAGACTATACGGCTTAAACGCCCTCACTTAGCCATAGGAGTTTTATAATTAAGCAAGTGCACAGCCCCTGGTCCAAGCCAGGGTGCTGTCAGCATCTGATCGGGAAGTGCCGACCCTTCGCGTGACGCGGAAAAAATCTCCAACGATTTTGTAACCCTCGAACAGCTGACCGGCTCTCGCCGTATCATGACAGTCAGTTTTCGGCTTTCTCTACCGAGGTGCTCATCCGGTCAGGGCCAGGGCACAATCACAATAGTTCTCCCTTTACTACCCTAGCCGATAGAGCGGAACGTAGGGTAGCAAGCACAGGAGCCGGGCAACCCAACTATTTACCAAAGACATGATTCGGAGCCAATGCATATAATGCTAAATTCGGGGTGCCGAACTTCTATACAAGAAGTGTTCGGACTTTGTTGCCGTGTTATGGGGCGATAAGCAGCCCCTGGCGAATATGAAATGTACAAAAGAGTACCGATGTAGCTGATAAGCAGATCAAAATAAAATGAAGTAAGAAGCAAAAACCACAGAAACTGGGCCGCAGATCATTTTTATTATAACTGAATGGATACGTCAAGGCGTATCTTATGCAAATAGTGCGATAAGCACCCGGACTATTTAACATGCCGGGATCAGGAAGGAGCAGCGTGCGGGTCCTGGGAAGTAAGTAAAAATACCGTTAAGAAGAACGTATGGAGGTTACCCTACGCACCTATGCTGCATGCCCCCTTTGTATGCCGATCCTTCGAAGGGGCTGGTGATCAGGCTCGCGGGAAAAGGAACCTCAAACAGAAAGGAAAAAGTGTGTCCGGGGTCGGTCTAGCCGAACTGTAGATCCCAGATTAGCTTGTGCCTCCGCCGATGTCCATGGAATTTTGAGTGCGTAATTATGTGCGCGTGGTACGAATGCCACTACTTCATTGGGACTGGGATGGAGGCCAAATTGCTAGTCAAGCTCTTGATGAGCCTTGCCGTCCTGCTGCAGTGTAGTTCGGAACTTCTTGATGGTGTCGAGGGGCTCGGCAGCCGTACTATGGTGCTACTTGAGAAGGCCGCTCTGTACCTCTGCTGCTAGGGCGGCGGTGTGCTCCTTTGTCCGGAGGGAGCGTTCCGTGTTGCCATTGACTGTTATGACGCTGCGTGGGCCGGGCATCTTGAGCTTGAGATAAGCGTAGTGTGGCACTGCGTTGAATCTAGCAAACGTTGTTCGTCCGAGCAGTGTGTGGTAGCCACTGTGGAATGGGACGATATCGAAGATTAACTCCTCGCTTTGGAAATTGTCCGGAGAGCCGAAGACCACTTCCAGCGTGATTGAGCCCGTACAGCGAGCCTCGACGCCTGGTATGACTCCTTTGAAGGTAGTCTTTGTTAGTTTGATTCGTGAGGGGTCAATGCCCATCTTCCGCACCGTGTCTTGATAGAGCAGGTTGAGGCTGCTACCACCGTCCATCAGGACTCGTGTTAGGTGAAATCCGTCGATGATTGGGTCGAGGACCAATGCGGCCGAACTGCCATGACAGATACTGGTTGGGTGTCTCGACGATCAAAGGTGATTGGAAATGACGACCATGGATTGAATTTTGGGGCGACTGGCTCTACCGCGTAGACGTCCCTGAGTGCACGCTTACGCTCCCTTTTGGGGATGTGTGTGGCGTATATCATGTTCACCGTTTTGACTTGAGGGGGAAATTTCTTCTGCCCCCCAGTGTTCGGCTGCCGGGGCTCTTCGTCCTCGTCCTCACTTTGTGATCCCTTTTCTTTGTTTTCGGCATTTAACTTGCCAGCCTGCTTGAAAACCCAACAATCCCTGTTGGTATGATTGGCTTGCTTGTCCGGGGTGCCGTGTATCTAGCACGGATGGTCGAGTATGCGTTCCAGGCTGGAAGGTCCTTCATTATTTCTTTTATAGGGCTTCTTCCGCTGGCCGGATTTGGAGCCACTGAATCCGACGTCGACTGTGGTGTCATCGGTGTTGTTATCATTGCTTCGGCGTTTGTGCCTGTTGCACCGGAGTTTGCCAGTGCTATTCTTGGCCTCCGAGGGGCCTGTCTCGCTGGCTGTGTTGTTACTACGAGCCAGCCAACTGTCCTCTCCCGCGCAAAAGCGGGTCATGAGTGCCGTGAGGGCTGCCATGGACTTCGACTTTTCTTGGCCGAGGTGGCGTGCTAGCCATTCGTCATGGATGCTGTGTTTGAAGGCTGCTAAGGCCTCGGTGTCCGGACAGTCAACGATCTGGTTCTTTTTGGTTAGGAACCTAGTCCAGAATTTTCTGGCTGATTCTCCAGGTTGTTGAACTATGTGGCTTAAGTCATCGGTGTATGGTAGCCGGACATAAGTTCCTTGGAAGTTGTCCAGGAAAGCCTCCTCCAAGTCCTCCCAGCTGCTGATAGAATTTTCAGGCAGGCTGTTAAGCCAGTGCCGAGCTGGCCCTTTGAGCTTTAGTGGGAGGTATTTAATGGCGTGGAGGTCGTCTCCTCGAGCCATATGTATATGGAGAATGAAATCCTCAATCCATACTATGGGATCGGTTGTGCCGTCATATGATTCGATGTTGACGGGCTTGAACCCCTCGGGGAATTCATGGTCGAGTACTTCATCTGTGAAGCAGAGAGGGTGTGCGGCGCCTCTATATCGGGCCGCATCGTGGCGTAGTTCTGATGGAGTCCGTCTGCGGTGTTCGGCCCGGGCGTGGTTAGATTTATCACGTCTGAATAGGTAGCCTTCCTCGTGCCTCGAGGCACGCCCTCGCGATCCGTAGATCGATCTTGTGGGTCCTGTTTTATCGTCCAGGATTTGCCGGAGGTCGTATGTGTGACCCCGAACTCTTCCATCTCTATTTTTGCGAGGCGGTGGGGCAGGCTATTGTTCGGCCTGAGTTGCCGCTTTGTCCCGGCCGCGGGGTGGCCGGTCGGCCGCCCTGTCTCGGCCACGCGGTGGTCGTTCCACATTACACGAGGGAGATGTGTGCCCCGGTGCCTCCTCATCGAATTGAGGTAGCAGTCTATGTTTTGGGTAGCTCTTGGTTGGGCGCTTGAGGCCGTATTCTTCCGCTGTCGACGAGCAGATCTTGTTCAGCTTGAAGCTGCTGCTGCTGCTTCTTCTTCAGGCCCCTTGCAGTGGCTATGAGTTGAAGCTTAAAGCGCTCTTGCTCCAGAGGATCCTCAGGCACGATGAAATCTTTGTTGCCGAGGCTTGACTCCTCTTTGGAGGGTGGACGGTAACTATCGTCCCCCGAGTCATCTTATATGGCCTGCTCATCAGGGTTGTCCTGCCTGTTGTCATGTTCCTCCTGCTCAGATGCAGCTCCGACAGGGTCTTCATTGTTTTCGGCGTCGCCCGGAGTGCTATTTTCTCCGGTACCAGTATTGCTATCCTTTGAGCGGCGAGGCTTAGAACGGCGTTTGGGGCGCCGGCGCTTGGACTGCGTCTCGGAAGTTTTATTCTTATCTGGCTCTTCTTTGTCGTCGCCAGATCCCTTGGGTGTATCAACCATGTATACGTCGTATGAAGAGGTGGCCGTCCAACGTCCAGTGAATGGTGGGTCTTGGCCTTGCTCATTGTCGGCATCGTCGTCCATACCGGTGATGTCTTCGGAGCCATAGTCAAGCACGTCGGTTAAGTCGTCGACGGTGGCTATGAAGTGGGTGGCGGGTGGGAAGCAAAATTCCTCATCGTCCGCCTCTAGCTCGAACCGAACATAGTTCGGCTGTGAGTCTTCCTCCAAGGACAAGTTCTTCAAAGAATTTAGTACGTCACCCAAAGGCGAATGCTGGAAGACGTCTGCGGTGCTAAATTCGAAAATCGACAACCGATCCAGCTCGGTGTCCGCAGGTGCATCCGGTCCGGAACGTGCAGCCGGAAACGAGTCCGGAGTTCCGTCAACGCAAGCATTGCAGGATGTTGAGTCCATGTGCGGCTCCAACGCCGCATACTTTATGGCCTCGGAGGGGATGATCTGCTTCGATACTGAGGCCGTTGCAGCAACAGGATCCATCTCCTAGGTGTGCTCCGATGACAGATTTAAGTCATGTTCATCGGAGAGAAGGGGAGCGATCTCCGCGGTCTCGAATCCATCGAAGATCAAGCTCCACGGATATCCGCGACGTAGTTCAAGCTTCCAAATCTGACCTGATGGCCAGGAGCGTAGCTATCGACCTGCTCCAGACGGCCAAGAGAGTTGGCCCGCAGTACGAAGCCGCCGAACACAAAGATTTGTCCAGGGGAAAAGTTTCTCCCTGGACGGCGTCATTACTGACGATCGAAGGGGCCATCGAATCCTTTCGTCGACGGCATAGTGGAACTCTCAATGAAAGCACCAATGTCGGTGTCAAAACTGGCGGATCTCGGGTAGGGGGTCCCGAATTGTGCGTCTAGGATCGATGGTAACAGGAGACGGGGGACACGATGTTTACCCAGGTTCGGGCCCTCTCTATGTAGGTAATACGCTACTTCCTGCTTGATTGATCTTGATGAATATGAGTGTTACAAGAGTTGATCTACCACAAGATCGTAATGGCTAAACCCTAGAAGTCTAGCCTATGAGTATATGGTAATGAATCTGTCCTATCCGGACTATTCTCTCCGGTTTATATAGACACCGGAGAGATCTAGGGTTACATGAGGTCGGTTACATAAGAGGGAATCTTCATAATCGGTCACCTAGCTTGCCTTCCACGCCAAGTAGAGTCCAATCCGGACACGGGTATAGTCTTCGGTCTTCGTGTCTTCACAGCCCATCAGTCCGGCCCATGGATAACAGGCCGGACGCCCGAGGACCCCTTAGTCCAGGACTCCCTCAGCCAACACCGCCTCCTCAGCACCACACGGTTGCACAGGCACCCAGACCATCACCCGCTCGTCCGTGTCACATGGTTACACGGGCGCCACTGCATCAACGCCTTCTCCACACCACACGGTTGCACAGGCATCCGGCCAACACTGCCTCCTCCGCACACAAGGCTGCATGGGATTTGCCTGTCCACCACCACGTCGCACACCCCGCCCATCTCTCCACCTTTCTCTCCTTCTTTTGTGTGGTAATTAACGTCCATCGACGATTGCGCTTGGGGCCTAGAGGAGCAGGCGACAAACTAGGCTGCCATGACTAGCAATGGCGCTGGATATGGACGGTTGTCGTCTTCGGAACTTGGTCGCCTTCATCACCACGCCATGGTCCACAAGGTCTGCAGTACAACTCCCGATACCTCCTTCCCCACCCTCTGCCATCCTTTCTTTGGCAGCCTGATCCAAATTCAGTCTCGTTCGCTTCAGGGCTAAACAAGTAGTACATTATACTAGGATTTTATCTCACTAAGTAAGGTTTCAATAAGAAATCCCCATGCTTCACTGCTTGAGTACCATGTCCGTGCTTGTGGATTAGCAACCTCAGGCAGTTTATACATGGCATGCTTTATGCTACCTCTGTTCCAGAATGCAGTGCATATTAGTTTTTTGAAAAGACAAAGATGTCCATGTTTGATGAAGTGCCTAGAATAAACTATCAATATCCTAAGTACTAAATAAATAAACTATAAAAGTACATGTGTATGTTAATTTTTTAAAACTTGGTCAAACATTGATATGCTTGACTTTTCAAAATAAAGTATGTACTATATTTTAGAACAAAGGAAGTATTAATTAGCATATGGTTCCACGCCTAAGGAGCACAATCTCTAACAGAACTTCATTGGCACTAAAACAATAAGACAAGATGATATATATGTTTCTATTTGGAGATAATTTGGTTAATTGTCATGGGGTCACTTATGTACACAGGTGACCAGACCTTATTAATGTATCAGTAATGCTATATTCGAGTGAAAACTGAGATCAATCACTTGTACTATTATTTATCTATCCTCCCATTTCTGTCTCTTCCTCATAGAGGCTGCTATAAATATGCTTCATTCCCTTTCCTGTCGTTAGTCAATGCAAAGCATTGCTTTTATTTCAAATATGTTCTTTCTATTTTGATTCTAACTACGCAGCTGAATGATTGATATTGAAACCTAGAATCCATATACTTTGGTGCAGTGTTGCAACTTCCCAGATTTCACAATTCCACTACGCGTTTACCGTTATTGCTGTTGGGGAACGTAGTATTTCAAAACTTCCTATGATCACACAAGATCTATCTCGGAGAAGCATAGCAACGAGCGGGGAGAGTGTGTCCATGTACCCTCGTAGACCAAAGTGGAAGCGTTTAATAACGCGGTTGATGTAGTTGAACGTCTTCGCGATCCAACTGATCCAAGCACCGAACGTACGACACCTCCGCGTTTAGCACACGTTCAGCTCGATGACGTCCCTCGAGCTCTTGATCCAGTTGAGGCCGAGGGAGAGTTCCGTCAGCACGACGGCGTGGCGACGGTGATGATGAACTTACCGGCGCAAGGCTTCTCCTAAGCACTACGACGATATGATCGAGGTGTGTTACTGTGGAGGGGGGCACCGCACACGGTTAAGAGAAACTTGTGTGTTCTAAGGTGACCCCTGCCCCCGTATATAAAGGAGGGAGAGCGAGAGGCAGCCGGCCCTAGGGGGCGCGCCAATGTGTGGAGTCCTACTAGGACTCCCTAGTCCTAGTAGGATTCCACCTCCCACACGGAGTAGGAAAGGGGGAAGGGAGAAGGAGAAGGAAAGGGGGGGCGGCCCCCTTCTCCTAGTCCTAACCGGCCTCCTGCCCAAGGGGGGGCGCACTAGCCCCTTGTGGGCTGGTGTGCTTCCCTCTTATGGCACATAAGGCCCATAACTACTCCCGGGGGTTCCGGTAACCTCCTGGTAATCCGGAAAAGTGCCCGAACCACTCGGAACCATTCCGATGTCCAAATGCAACCTTCCAATATATGAATCTTTACCTCTAGACCATTTTGAGACTCCTCGTCATGTTAGTGATCTCATTCGGGACTCCGAACAAGCTTCGGTTCATCAAATCACATAACTCATAATACAAATCGTCATCGAACGTTAAGTGTGCGGACCCTACGGGTTTGAGAACTATGTAGACATGACCGAGACACATCTTTGGTCAATAACCAATAGCGGAACCTGGATGCTCATATTGGCTCCTACATATTCTATGAAGATCTTTATCGGTCAAATCGCATAACAACATACGTCACTCCCTTTGTCATCGGTATGTTCCATACCCGAGATTCGATCATCGGTATCATCATACCTAGTTTAATCTCGTTACCGGGAAATCTCTTTACTCGTTCCGTAATGCATCATCTCGCAACTAACTCATTAGTCACATTGCTTGCAAGGCTTATAGTGATGTGCATTATCGAGAGGGCCCAGAGATACCTTTCCTATACACGGAGCGACAAATCCTAATCTCGATCTATGCCAACCCAACAAACACCTTCAGAGACACCTGTAGAACATCTTTATAATCACCCAGTTACGTTGTGACGTTTGATAGCACACAAGGTGTTCCTCAGGTATTCGGGAGTTGCATAATCTCATAGTCAGAGGAACATGTATAAGTCATGAACAAAGCAATAGCAATAAAACTCAACGATCATAATGCTAAGCTAACGGATGGGTCTTGTCCATCACATCATTCTCTAATGATGTGATCTCGTTCATCAAATGACAATACATGTCTATGGTCAGGAAACTTAACCATCTTTGATTAACGAGGTAGTCTAGTAGAGGCATACCAGGGACACTTTGTTTTGTCTATGTATTTTCACATTTATCAAGTTTCCGGTTAATACAATTCTAGCATGAATAATAAACATTTATCATGATATAAGGAAATAAAATAATAACTTTATTGTTGCCTCTAGGGCATATTTCCTTCAGTCTCCCACTTGCACTAGAGTCAATAATCTAGTTCACATTGCCATGTGATTTAACACCAATAGTTCACATCTTACCCATAGTTCACATCGCCATGTGACCAATACTCAAAAAGGGTTCTACTAGAGTCAATAATCTAGTTCACATCGGTATGTGATTAACACCCAAGAGTAATAAGGTGTGATCATGTTTTGCTTGTGAGAGAAGTTTTAGTCTACGGGTCTACCACATTCAGATCCGTATGTATTTTGCAAATTTCTATGTCTACAATGCTCTGCACGGAGCTACTCTTGCTAATTGCTCCTATTTTCAATATGTATCCAGATCGAGACTCAGAGTCATCCAGATTGGTGTCAAAGCTTGCATCGACGTAACTCTCTATGACGAACTCTTTTATCATCTCCATAACCGAGAAATATTTCCTTAGTCCTCTAAGGATAATTTTGACCGCTGTCCAGTGATCTACTTCTAGATCACTATTGTACTCCCTTGCCAAAATTATGCTAAGATATACAATAGGTATGGTACACAGCATAGCATACTTATAGAACCGATGACTTAGGCATAGGGAATGACTTTTCATTCTCTTTCTATCTTCTGCTGTGGTCGGGCTTTGAGTCTTACTCAATTTCACACCTTGCAGCACAGGCAAGAACTCCTTCTTTGACTGTTCCATTTTGAACTACTTCAAAACTTGTCAAGGTATGTACTCATTGAAAAAACTTAGCAAGCGTCGTGATCTATCTCTATAGATCTTAGATGCTCAATATGTAAGCAGCTTCACCGAAGTTTTCCTTAGAAAAAATCCTTTCCAACATTCCTTTATGCTTTCCAGAAAATTCTACATCATTTCCGATCAACAATATGTCATTCACATATACTTATCTGACAGGCTGTAGTGCTCCCACTCACTTTCTTGTAAATACAGGCTTCACCGCAAGTCTGTATAAAACTATATGCTTTGATCAACTCATCAAAGCGTATATTCCAACTCCGAGATGCTTGCAACAGTCCACAGATGGATCGCTGGAGCTTTGCACACTTTGTTAGCACCTTTAGGATTGACAAAACCTTCTTGTTGCATCATATACAACTCTTCTTTAAGAAATCCATTAAGGAATGCAGTTTTGACATCCATTTGCCAGATTTCATAAAATGTGGCAATTGCTAACATGATTTGGACAGACTTAAGCATCGCTACGAGTGACAAAATCTTATCGTAGTCAACACCTTGAACTTGTCGAAAACTTTTTGCGACAATTCGAGCTTTGTAGATAGTAACACTACTATCAGCGTCTGTCTTCCTATTGAAGATCCATTTATTTTCAATGGCTTGTCGATCATCGTGCAAGTCAATCAAAGTCCACACTTTGTTCTCATACATGGATCCCATCTCAGAATTCATGGCCTCAAGCCATTTATCGGAATCTGGGCTCATCATCGCTTCCTCATAGTTCGTAGGTTCGTCATCACTTCCAAAATAGGATTACCGTACCACTTTGGTGCGGAACGTATTCTGGTTGACCTACGAGGTTTGGTAGTAACTTGATCTGAAGTTTCACGATCATCATCATTGACTTCCTCACTAATTGGTCTAGGCATCACTGAAACTGATTTCTATGATGAACTACTTTCCAATTCGGGAGAAGCTACAATTACCTCATCAAGTTCTACTTTCGCCCCACTCACTTCTTTCGAGAGAAACTCCTTTTCTAGAAAGGATCCATTCTTAGCAACGAATATCTTGCCTTCGGATCTGTGATAGAAGGTGTACCCAACAGTTTCCTTTTGGGTATCCTACGAAGACGCATTTCTCCGATTTTGGGTTCGAGCTTATCAGGTTGAAGCTTTTTCACATAAGCATCGCAGCCCCAAACTTTAAGAAACGACAGCTTAGGTTTCTTACCAAACCACAGTTCATATGGTGTCGTCTCAACTGATTTCGATGGTGCCCTATTAACGTGAATGTAGCTGTCTCTAATGCACAACCCCAAAACGATAGTGGTAAATCGGTAAGAGACATCATAGATCGCACTATATCTAATAAAGTACGGTTACGATGTTCGGAGCCATTATGCTATGGTGTTCCACATGGCATGAGTTTGTGAAACTATTCCACATTGTTTTAATTGAAGACCAAACTCGTACCTCAAATATTCGCCTGTGCGATCAGATCGTAGAAACTTTATTTTCTTGTTACGATGATTCTCCACTTGACTCTGAAATTCTTGGAACTTTTCAAATGTTTCAGACCTATGTTTCATCAAGTAGATATATCCATATCTTCTCAAATCATCTGTGGAGGTTAGAAAATAACGATACCCACCGCGAGCCTCAATACTCATTGGACCGCATACATCAGTATGTATTATTTCCAATAAGTCAGTGGCTTGCTCCATTGTCCCAGAGAACGGAGTCTTAGTCATCTTGCCCATGAGGCATGGTTCGCAAGCATCAGGTGATTCATAATCAAATGATTCCAAAAGTCCATTTGCATGGAGTTTCTTCATGCGCTTTACACCAATATGACCTAAACGGCAGTGCCACAAGTAAGTTGCACTATCATTATCAACTTTGCATCTTTTGGCATCAATATTATGAATATGTGTATCACTACGATCAAGATTCAATAAACCATTTATATTAAGTGTATGACCATAGAAGGTTTTATTCATGTAAACAGAACAACAATTATTCTTTGACTTAAATGAATAACTGTACTACAACAAACATGATCCAATCATATTCATGCTCAACGCAAACACCAAATAACATTTATTTTAGGTTCAACACTAATCCCGAAGGTAAAGGGAGCGTGCGATGGTGATCTTATCAACCTTGGAATCACTTCCGACACACATCGTCACCTTGTCCTTAACTAGTCTCTGTTTATTTTGCAACTCCTATTTCGAGTTCTTACTCTTAGCAACTAAACCAGTATCAAATACCGAGGGGTTGCTATAAACACTAGTAAAGTACACATTAATAACATGTATATCAAATATACCTTTGTTCACTTTGCCATCCTTCTTATCCGCCAAGTACCTAGGGCAGTTCCACTTCCAGTGACCATTTCCTTTGCAGTAGAAGCACTCAGTTTCAGGCTTCGGTCTAGCTTTGGGCTTCTTCATGGGAGTGGCAACTTGCTTGCCATTCTTCTTGAAGTTCCTTTCTTTCCCTTGCCCTTTTACTTGAAACTAGTGGTCTTGTCAACCATCAACACTTGATGCTTTTCTTGATTTCTACCTTTGCTGATTTTAGCATCGCGAAGAGCTCGGGAATCGTTTTCGTCATCCCTTACATATTATAGTTCATCACGAAGTTCTAGTAACTTTGTGATAGTGACTAGAGAACTCTGTCAATCACTATCTTATTTGGAAGATTAACTCCCACTTGATTCAAGCGATTGTAGTACTCAGACATTCTGAGCACATGCTCACTGGTTGAGCTATTCTCATCTTGTAGGCAAAATACTTGTCAGAGGTCTCATACCTCTCGCCTCGGGCATGAGTCTAAAATACAAATTTCAGCTCTTGGAACATCTTATATGCTCTGTGGCGTTCAAAACGTTTTTTGAAGTCCCGGTTCTAAGCCGTAAAGCATGGTGCACTAAACTATCAAGTAGTCATCATACCGAGCTTGGCCAAACATTCATAACATCTGCATCTGCTCCTGCAATAGGTCCATCACCTAGCGGTGCATCAATGACATAATTCTTCTATGCAGCAATGAGGATAATCCTCGGATCAGGGACCAATTCCGCATCATTGCTACTATCATCGTTCAAATTAGTTTTCTCTAGGAACATAATAAATAAAACGGGGAAGCTATTGTTGGGGAACGTACTATTTCAAAAAAATTCCTACGATCACGCAAGATCTATCTAGGAGAAGCATAGCAACGAGCGGGGAGAGTGTGTCCACGTACCCTCGTAGACCGAAAGCGGAAGCGTTAAGTGATGTCTACTACTCAACCTTCTTCTTCTAGACGTTGTTGGGCCTCCAAGTGCAGAGGTTTGCAGGACAGTAGCAAATTTCCCTCAAGTGGATGACCTAAGGTTTATCAATCAGTGGGAGGCGTAGGATGAAGATGGTCTCTCTCAAGCAACCCTGCAACCAAATAACAAAGAGTCTCTTGTGTCCCCAACACACCCAATACAACGGTAAATTGTATAGGTGCACTAGTTCGGTGAAGAGATGGTGATACAAGTGCAATATGGATGGTAGATATGAGTATTTGTAATCTGAAAGTATAAAAACAGCAAGGTAACTAATGATAAAAGTGAGCACAAATGGTATTGCAATGCGTTGAAACAAGGCCTAGGGTTCATACTTTCACTAGTGCAAGTTCTCTCAACAATAATAACATAATTGGATCATATAACTATCCCTCAACAGGCAACAAAGAGTCACTCCAAAGTCACTAATAGCGGAGAACAAACAAAGAGATTATGGTAGGGTACGAAACCACCTCAAAGTTATTCTTTCCGATCAATCCATTGGGCTATTCCTATAAGTGTCACAAACAGCCCTAGAGTTCGTAGTAAAATAACACCTTAAGACACACATCAACCAAAACCCTAATGTCACCTAGATACTCCAATGTCACCTCAGTATCCGTGGGTATGATTATACGATATGCATCACACAATCTCAGATTCATCTATTCAACCAACACATAGAACTTCAAAGAGTGCCCCAAAGTTTCTACCGGAGAGTCAAGATGAAAACGTGTGCCAACCCCTATGCATAGGTTCACGGGCGGAACCCGCAAGTTGATCACCAAAACATACATCAAATGAATCAATAGAATAACCCATTGTCACCACGGTTATCCCACGCAAGACATACATCAAGTGTTCTCAAATTAAAGACTTAATCCGATAAGATCACTTCAAAGGGAAAACTCAATCCATTACAAGAGAGTAGAGGGGCAGAAACATCATATGATCCAACTATAATAGCAAAGCTCGCGATACATCAAGATCGTATCACCTCAAGAACACGAGAGAGAGAGATCAAACACATAGCTACTGGTACATACCCTCAGCCCCGAGGGTGAACTACTCCCTCCTCGTCATGGAGAGTGCCGGGATGATGAAGATGGCCACCGGTGAGGGTTCCCCTCTCCGGCAGGGTGCCGGAACAGGGCCCCGATTGGTTTTTGGTGGCTATAGGGGCTTGCGGCGGCGGAAGTCTCGGTCTATTCTGTTCCCTGATGGTTTTAGGGTATATTGGTATATATAGGAGGAAGAAATATGTCAGGGGAGCCACGAGGGGCCCACAAGGGTGGCGGCCGCGCCCAGGGGGGTGGGCGCCCCCTGCCTCGTGCCTTCCTCATTGATTCCCTGACATGCACTCCAAGTCCCCTGGATTGCTTCCGTTCCAAAAATAACTTTCCCGTAGGTTTCATTCCGTTTGGACTCCGTTTGATATTCCTTTTCTGCGAAACACTGAAACAAGGGAAAATCAGAAACTGGCACTGGGCTCTGGGTTAATAGGTTAGTCCCAAAAATAATATAAAAGTGCATAATAAAGCCCATAAACATCCAAAACAAATAATATAATAGCATGGAACAATAAAAAATTATAGATACGTTGGAGACGTATCAGCATCCCCATGCTTAATTCCTGCTCGTCCTCGAGTAGGTAAATGATAAAAACAAATTTTTTGATGTGGAATGCTACTTGGCATAATTTCAATGTAATTCTTCTTACTTGTGGTATGAATATTCAGATCCGAAAGATTCAAGATAAAAGTTCATATTGACATAAAAGTAATAATACTTCAAACATACTAACTAAGCAATTATGTCCTTTCAAAATAACATGGACAAAGAAAGTTCATCCCTACAAAATCATATAGTTTAGTCATGCTCCATTTTCGTCACACAAGAATGCTCTCATCATGCACAACCCTGATGACAAGCCAAGCAATTGTTTCATACTTTAGTAATCTCAAACTTTTTCAACCTTCACGCAATACATGAGCGTGAGCCATGGACATAGCACTATGGGTGGAATAGAATATAATGATGGGGGTTATGTGGAGAAGACAAAAAAGGAGAAAGTCTCACATCAACGCGGCTAATCAATGAGCTATGGAGATGCCCATCGATTGATGTTAATGCAAGGAGTAGGGATTGCCATGCAACGGATGCACTAGAGCTATACATGTATGAAAGCTCAACAAAAGAAACTAAGTGGGTGTGCATCCAACTTGCTTGCTCACGAAGACCTAGGGCATTTGAGGAAGCCCATTGTTGGAATATACAAGCCAAGTTCTATAATGAAAAATTTCCACTAGTATATGAAAGTGACAAAACAAGAGACTCTCTATCATGAATATTATGGTGCTACTTTGAAGCACAAGTGTGGTAAAAGGATAGTAACATTGTCCCTTCTCTCTTTTTCTCTTTTTTTGGGGCCTCCCTTTTTATGGCCTTTCTCTCTTTTTTTTATTCCTCACTTGGGACAATGCTCTAGAAAATGATGATCATCACACTTCTATTTATTTACAACTCAATGATTACAACTCGATACTAGAACAAAGTATGACTCTATATGAATGCCTCCGGCGGTGTACCGGGATATGAAATGAACCAAAAGTGACATGTGAAAGAATTAGGAATGGTGGCTTTGCCACAAATACTATGTCAACTACATGATCATGCAAATCAACATGACACTGATGAACGTGTCATGATAAACGGAACGGTGGAAATTTGCATGGAAATATATCTCGGAATGGCTATGGAAATGCCATAATAGGTAGGTATGGTGGCTGTTTTGAGGAAGATATAAGGAGGTTTATGTGTGAAAGAGCGTATCATATCACAGGGTTTGGATGCACCGGCGAAGTTTGCACCAACTCTCAATGTGAGAAAGGGCAATTCACGGTACTGAAGAGGCTAGCAATGATGGAAAGGTGAGAGTGCGTATAATCCATGGACTCAACATTAGTCATAAAGAACTCACATACTTATTGCAAAAATCTACAAGTCATCAAAAACCAAGCACTACGCGCATGCTCCTAGGGGGATAGATTGGTAGGAAAATACCATCGCTCGTCCCCGACCGCCACTCATAAGGAGGACAATCAAAGAACACCTCATGTTTCAAATTTGTTACATAACGTTTACCATACGTGCATGCTACGGGACTTGCAAACTTCAACACAAGTATTTCTCAAATTCACAACTACTCAACTAGCACAACTTTGATATCACTACCTCCATATCTCAAAACAATCATTAAGCATCAAACTTCTCTTAGTATTCAACACACTCATAAGAAAGTTTTTACTAGTCTTGAATACCTAGCATATTAGGATTAAGCAAATTACCATGCTGTTTAATACTCTCAAAATAATATAGGTGAAGCATGAGAGTTCATCTATTTCTTCAAAATAAAACCACCATTGTGCTCTAAAAGATATAAGTGAAGCACTAGAGCAAACAACAAACTACTCCAAAAGATATGAGTGAAGATCAATGAGTAGTTGTATAATTATGTAACTATGTGAAGACTCTCTAACATTTAAGAATTTCAGATCTTGCTATTTTATTCAAACAGCAAGCAAAACAAAAGAAAATAAAATGATGCTCCAAGCAAAACACATATCATGTGGTGAATAAAAATATAGCTCCAAGTAAAGTTACCGATGGAAGTAGACGAAAGAGGGGATGCCATCCGGGGCATCCCCAAGCTTAGGCTCTTGGTTGTCCTTGAATATTACCTTGGGGTGCCTTGGGAATCCCCAAGCTTAGGCTCTTTCCACTCCTTATTCCATAGTCCATAGAATCTTTACCCAAAACTTGAAAACTTCACAACACAAAACTCAACAGAAAACTCGTAAGCTCCGTTAGCGAAAGAAAACAAAACACCACTTCAAGGTACTGTAATGAACTCATTCTTTATTTATATTGGTGTTAAACCTACTGTATTACAACTTCTGTATGGTTTATAAACTATTTTACTAGCCATAGAGTCATCAAAATAAGCAAACAACACACGAAAAACAGAATCTGTCAAAAACAGAACAGTCTGTAGTAATCTGTATCAAACGTATACTTATGGAACTCCAAAAATTCTAAAATAAATTGGTGGACCTGAGGAATTTTTATAGTAAGCATCTTCAAAAAGAATCAACTAAATAGCACTCTCCAGTAAAAAGTGTTAGCTAATCTCGTGAGCGCTAAAGTTTCTGTTTTTTTTACAGCATGATCATAAAGACTTCACCCAAGTCTTTCCAAAGGTTCTACTTGGCACAAACACTAATTAAAACATAAAACCACATCTAAAAATAAGCTAGATGGATTATTTATTCCTAAACAGAACCAAAAAGCAAGAAACTAAAATAAAATTGGGTTGCCTCCCAACAAGCGCCAACGTTTAACGCCCCTAGCTAGGCATGATGATTTCAATGATGCTCGCATAAAAGATAAGAATTGAAACATAAAGAGAGCATCATGAAGAATATGACTAGCACATTTAAGTCTAACCCACTTCCTATGCATAGGGATTTTGTGAGCAAACAACTTATGGGAACAATAATCAACTAGCATAGGAAGGCAAAACAAGCATAACTTTAAAACTTTAAGCACATAGAGAGGAAACTTGATATTATTGCAATTCCTACAAGCATAAATTCCTCCCTCATAACAATTTTCAGTAGCATCATGAATGAATTCAACAATATAACCAGCACCTAAAGCATTCTTTTCATGATCTACTTGCATAGAAATTTTACTACTCTCCACATAAGCAAATTTCTTCTCATGAATAATAGTGGGAGCAAACTCAACAAAATGACTATCATGTGATTGAAAATTAAGATCAAGATGAAAAGTTGCATGGTTATCATTATTCTTTAAAGCATACGTGTCATCACAATAATCATCATAAATAGGAGGCATACTTTCATCAGACTAAATTTGCTCATCAAAGCTTGGGGAACAAAAAATATCATCTTCATCAAATATAGCTTCCCCAAGCTTGTGGCTTTGCATATCATTAGCATCATGGATATTCAAGGAATTCATACTAACAACATTGCAATCATGCTCATCATATAAATATTTAGTGCCAAACATTCTAATGCATTCTTCTTCTAACACTTTGGCACAATTTTCCTTTCCATCATACTCACGAAAGATATTAAAAAGATGAAGCGTATGAGGCAAACTCAATTCCATTTTTTGTAGTTTTCTTTTATAAACTAAACTAGTGCTAAAACAAGAAACAAAAAGATTCGATTGCAAGATCTAAAGATATACCTTCAAGCACTACCTCCCCGGCAACGGCGCCAGAAACTGCTTGATGTCTACTACTCAACCTTCTTCTTGTAGATGTTGTTGGGCCTCCAAGTGCAGAGGTTTGTAGGACAGTAGAAAATTTCCCTCAAGTGGATGACCTAAGGTTTATCAATCGGTGGGAGGCGTAGGATGAAGGTGGTCTCTCTCAAGCAACCCTGCAACAGAATAACAAAGAGTCTCTTGTGTCCCCAACACACCTAATACAACGGTAAATTGTATAGGTGCACTAGTTCGGCGAAGAGATGGTGATACAAGTGCAATATGGATGGTAGATATGAGTATTTGTAATCTGAAAATATAAAAACAGCAAGGTAACTAATGATAAAAGTGAGCACAAACGATATTGCAATGCGTTGAAACAAGGCCTAGGGCTCATACTTTCACTAGTGCAAGTTCTCTCAACAATAATAACATAATTGGATCATATAACTATCCCTCAACAGGCCACAAAGAGTCACTCCAAAGTCACTAATAGCGGAGAACAAACAAAGAGATTATGGTAGGGTACGAAACCACCTCAAAGTTATTCTTTCCGATCAATCCATTGGGCTATTCCTATAAGTGTCACAAACATCCCTAGAGTTCGTAGTAAAATAACACCTTAAGACACACATCAACCAAAACCCTAATGTCACCTAGATACTCCAATGTCACCTCAAGTATCCGTGGGTATGATTATATGATATGCATCACACAATCTCAGATTCATCTATTCAACCAACACATAGAACTTCAAAGAGTGCCCCAAAGTTTCTACCGGGGAGTCAAGATGAAAACGTGTGCCAACCCCTATGCATAGGTTCATGGGCGGAACCCGCAAGTTGATCACCAGAACATACATCAAGTGAATCAATAGAATAACCCATTGTCAGCACGGTTATCCCACGCAAGACATACATCAAGTGTTCTCAAATTAAAGACTCAATCCGATAAGATCACTTCAAAGGGAAATCTCAATCCATTACAAGAGAGTAGAGGGGGAGAAACATCATAAGATCCAACTATAATAGCAAAGCTCGCGATACATCAAGATCGTATCACCTCAAGAACACGAGAGAGAGAGAGATCAAACACATAGCTGCTGGTACATACCCTCAGCCCCGAGGGTGAACTACTCCCTCCTCGTCATGGAGAGTGCCGGGATGATGAAGATGCCCACCGGTGAGGGTTCCCCTCTCCGGCAGGGTGCCGGAACAGGGTCCCGATTGGTTTTTGGTGGCTATAGGGGCTTGCGGCGGTGGAACTCCCGATCTATTCTGTTCCCTGATGGTTTTAGGGTATATTGGTATATATAGGAGGAAGAAATATGTCAGGGGAGCCACGAGGGGCCCACAATGGTGGCGGGCGCGCCCAGGGGGGTGGGCGCCCCCTGCCTCGTGCCTTCCTCGTTGACTCCCTGACATGCACTCCAAGTCCCCTGGATTGCTTCCGTTCCAAAAATAACTTTCCCGTAGGTTTCATTCCGTTTGGACTCCGTTTGATATTCCTTTTCTGCGAAACACTGAAACAAGGGAAAAACAAAAACTGGCACTGGGCTCTGGGTTAATAGGTTAGTCCCAAAAATAATATAAAAGTGCATAATAAAGCCCATAAACAACCAAAACAGATAATATAATAGCATGGAACAATAAAAAATTATAGATACGTTGGAGACGTATCATTAAGTAACGTGGTTGATGTAGTCGAACGTCTTCGCGATCCAACCGATCAAGTACCAAATGCAAGGCACCTCCGTAATCTGCACACGTTCAGCTCAGTGACGTCCCTCGAACTCTAGATCCAGCTGAGGCCGAGGGAGAGTTTCGTCAGCACGATGGCGTGGTGATGGTGATGATGAAGTTACCGACGCAGGGCTTCGCCTAAGCACTACGACAACATGAGCGAGGTGGAAAACTGTGGAGGGGGGCACCGCACACGGCTAACGATCAACTTGTGTGTCTATGGGGTGCCCCTCCCCCATATATAAAGGAGGGGAGGAGGGGGCGGCCGGCCACAAGGGGCGCGCCCAATGGGGGGAATCCTACTCCTAGTAGGAGCAGGTTACCCCCTTTCCTAGTCCAACAAGGAGACGAAGGAAGGAGAGGGAGAGGGAGAGGGAAAGAGGGGCCGCGCCCCCTTGTCCTATTCGGACTCCCCTTGGGGGGGGGTGTGCCACCTCTTGGCTGCCTCCCTCCCTCTCCCTAAGGCCCATATCTTCCTGGGGGGGGGGGTTCCGGTAATCCTGCGGCACTCCGGTTTTATTCGAAACTATCCGGAACACTTCCGGTGTCCGAATAACATGGTCCAATATATCAATCTCTATGTCTCGACCATTTCGAGACTCCTCGTCATGTCCGTGATCACATCCGGGACTCCGAACAACCTTCGGTACATCAAAACACACAACTCATAATACAAATCGTCATCGAACGTTAAGCGTGCGGACCCTACAGGTTCGATAACTATGTAGACATGACCGAGACACATCTCCGGTCAATAACCAATAGAGGAACCTGGATGCTCATATTGGCTCCTACATATTCTATGAAGATCTTTATTGGTCAAACCGCATAACAACATACGTTGTTCCCTTTGTAACCGGTATGTTACTTGCCCAAGATTCGATCGTCGGTATCATCATACCTAGTTCAATATCATTACCGGCAAGTCTATTTACTCGTTCTGTAATGCATCATCCCGAAACTAACTCATTAGTCACATTGCTTGCAACGCTTATAGTGATGCGCATTACCGAGAGGGCCCAGAGATACCTCTCCGACTATTGGAGTGACAAATCCTAATCTCGACCTATGCCAACTCAACAAACACCATCGGAGACACCTGTAGAGCATCTTTATAATCACCCAGCTACATTGTGACGTTTGATAGCACACTAATTGTTCCTCCGGTATTCAGGAGTTACATAATCTCATAGTCATAGGAACATGTATAAGTCATGAAGAAAGCAATAGCAATAAACTAAACGATCATAGTGCTAAGCTAACGGATGGGTCTTGTCCATCACATCATTCTCTAATGATATGATCATGTTCATCAAATGACAACACATGTCTATGGCTAGGAAACTTAACCATCTTTGATTAACGAGCTAGTCTAGTAGAGGCATACTAGGGACACTCTGTTTTTCTACGTATTCACACATGTACTAAGTTTTCGGTTAATACAATTCTAGCATGAATAATAAACATTTATCATGATATAAGGAAATATAAATAACAACTTTATTATTGCCTCTAGGGCATATTTCCTTCAGTCTCCCACTTGCACTAGAGTCAATAATCTAGATTACATTGTAAGGATTCTAACACCCATGGAGTCTTGGCGCTGATCATGTTTTGCTCGTGAGAGAGGCTTAGTCAACGGGTCTGCAACATTAAGATCCGTATGTATTTTGCAAATCTCTATGTCTCCCTCCTTGACTTGATCGCGGATGGAATTGAAGCGTCTCTTGATGTGCTTGGTTCTCTTGTGAAATCTGGATTCCTTTGCCAAGGCAATTGCACCAGTATTGTCACAAAAGATTTTCATTGGACCCGATGCACTAGGTATGACACCTAGATCGGATATGAACTCCTTCATTTGCTGCTTCCGAAGCAGCTATGTACTCCGCTTCACACGTAGATCCCGCCACGACGCTCTTCTTGGAACTGCACCAACTTACAGCTCCTCCATTTAATACAAATATGTATCCGGTTTGTTACTTAGAGTCATTCGGATCAGTGTCAAAGCTTGCATCAACGTGACCATTTACGACGAGCTCTTTGTCACCTCCATAAAAGAGAAACATATCATTAGTCCTTTTCAGGTATTTCAGGATGTTCTTGACCGCTGTCCAGTGATCCACTCCTGGATCACTTTGGTACCTCCCTGCTAAACTAATAGCAAGGCACACATCAGGTCTGGTATGCAGCATTGCATACATGATAGAACCTATGGCTGAAGCATAGGGAATGACTTTCATTTTCTCTCTATCTTCTGCAGTTGTCGGGCATTGAGTTTGACTCAACTTCACACCTTGTAACACAGGCAAGAACCCTTTCTTTGCTTGATCCATTTTGAACTTCTTCAAAACTTTATCAAGGTATGTGCTTTGTGAAAGTCCAATTAAGCATCTTGATCTATCTCTATAGATCTTGATGCCCAATATATAAGCAGCTTCACCGAGGTCTTTCATTGAAAAACTCTTATTCAAGTATCCTTTTATGCTATCCAGAAATCTATATCATTTCCAATCAACAATATGTCATCCACATATAATATTAGAAATGCTACAGAGCTCCCACTCACTTTCTTGTAAATACAGGCTTCTCCAAAATTCTGTATAAAACCATATGCTATGATCACACTATCAAAATGTTTATTCCAACTCCGAGATGCTTGCACTAGTCCATAAATGGATCGCTGGAGCTTGCACACTTTGTTAGCATCCTTTGGATTGACAAAACCTTCTGGTTGCATCATATACAACTCTTCTTCCAGAAATCCATTCGGGAATGCAGTTTTAACATCCATTTGCCAAATTTCATAATCATAAAATGCGGCAATTGCTAACATGATTCAGACGGATTAAGCATCGCTACGGGTGAGAAGGTCTCATCGTAGTCAACTCCTTGAACTTGTCGAAAACCTTTCGTAACAAGTCGAGCTTTGTAGACAGTAACATTACCATCAGCGTCAGTCTTCTTCTTGAAGATCCATTTATTCTCTATGGCTTGCCGATCGTTGGGCAAGTCAACCAAAGTCCACACTTTCTTCTCATACATGGATCCCATCTCAGATTTCATGGCCTCAAGCCATTTCGCGGAATCTAGGCTCATCATCGCTTCCTCATAGTCCGTAGGTTCGTCATGGTCAAGTAACATGACCTCCAGAATAGGATTACCGTACTACTCTGGTGCGGATCTTACTCTGGTTGACCTACGAGGTTCGGTAGTAACTTGATCAGAAGTTTCATGATCATCATCATTAGCTTCCTCACTAACTGGTGTAGGAATCACTGGAACTGATTTCTGTGATGAACTACTTTCCAATTAGGGAGCAGGTACAGTTACCTCATCAAGTTCTACTTTCCTCCCACTCACTTCTTTCGAGAGAAACTACTTCTCTAGAAAGGATCCATTCTTAGCAACGAATATCTTGCCTTCGGATCTGTGATAGAAGGTGTACCCAACAGTATCCTTTGGGTATCCTATGAAGACACATTTCTCCGATTTGGGTTTGAGCTTATCAGGTAGAAGCTTTTTCACATAAGCATCGCAGCCCCAAACTTTAAGAAACGACAACTTGGGTTTCTTGCCAAACCACAGTTCCTATGGTGTCGTCTGAACGGATTTAGATGGTGCCCTATTTAACGTGAATGTAGCCGTCTCTAAAGCATAACCCCAAAACGATAGCGGTAAATCAGTAAGAGACATCATAGATCGCACCATATCTAATAAAGTGCAGTTACGACGTTCGGACACACCATTACGCTGTGGTGTTCCAGGTGGCGTGAGTTGCAAAACTATTCCGCATTGTTTCAAATGAAGACCAAACTCGTAACTCAAATATTCACCTCCACGATCAGATCGTAGAAACTTTATTTTCTTGTTACGATGATTTTCCACTTCACTCTGAAATTCTTTGAACTTTTCAAATGTTTCAGACTTATGTTTAATCAAGTAGATATACCGATATCTGCTCAAATCATCTGTGAAGGTCAGAAAATAATGATACCCGCCGCGAGCATCGACATTCATCGGACCGCATACATCAGTATGTATTATTTCCAACAAGTCTGTTGCTCGCTCTATTGTTCCGGAGAATGGTGTCTTAGTTATCTTGCCCATGAGTCATGGTTCGCAAGCATCAAGTGATTCATAATCAAGTGATTCCAAAAGCCCATCAGCAGGAGTTTCTTCATGCACTTTACACCAATATGACCTAAATGGCGGTGCCACAAATAAGTTGCACTATCATTATTAAACTTATATCTTTTGGCTTCAATACTATGAATATGTGTATCACTACTATCGAGATTCAATAAAAATAGACAACTCATCAAGGGTGCATGACCATAAAAGATATTACTCATATAAATCGAACAACCATTATTCTCTGATTTAAATGAAGAACTGTCTCGCATCAAACAAGATACAGATATAATGTTCATGCTTAACGCTGGCACCAAATAAAAATTATTCAGGTCTAAAACTAATCCCGAAGGTCGATGTTGAGGTAGCGTGCCGACGGCGATCACATCAACTTTGGAACCATTTCCCACGCACATCGTCACCTCGTCCTTAGCCAATCTTCGCTTAATCCGTAGCCCCTGTTTCGAGTTGCAAATATGAGCAACAGAACCAGTATCAAATACCCAGGCGCTACTACGAGCATTAGTAAGGTACACATCAATAACATGTATATCAAAATATACCTTTCACTTTGCCATCCTTCTTATCCGCCAAATACTTGGGGCAGTTTCGCTTCCAGTGACCAGTCCCTTTGCAGTAGAAGCACTCAGTCTCAGGCTTAGGTCCAGACTTGGGCTTCTTGACTTGAGCAGCAACTTGCTTGCCATTCTTCTTGAAGTTCCCCTTCTTCCCTTTGCTCTTCTTCTTGAAACTAGTGGTCTTGTTGACCATCAAGACTTGATGTTCCTTCTTGATTTCTACCTCCGCAGCCTTTAGCATCATGAAGAGCTCGGGAATTGTCTTATCCACCCCTTGCATATTATAGTTCATCACAAAGCTTTTGTAGCTTGGTGGCAGTGATTGAAGAACTCTGTCAATGACACTATCAACCGGAAGATTAACTCCCAGCTGAGTCAAGTGATTGTGGTACCTAGACATTCTGAGTATATGCTCACTGACAGAACTATTCTCCTCCATTTTGCAGCTGTAGAACTTATTGGAGACTTCATATCTCTCAATCCGGGAATTTGCTTGAAATATTAACTTCAACTCCTGGAACATCTCATATGCTCCATCGCGTTCAAAACATCGTTGAAGTCCCGGTTCTAAGCCGTAAAGCATGGCACACTGAACTATCGAGTAGTCATCAGCTTTGCTCTGCCAGACGTTCATAACATCTGGAGTTGCTCCTGCAGCGGGTTTGGCACCTAGCGGTGCTCCCAGGACGTAATTCTTCTGTGCAACAATGAGGATAATCCTCGAGTTACGGACCTAGTCCGTGTAGTTGCTACCATCATCTAGGAACGCATTAAGATTCAATGGAACAGTAGCACAGGCCATTTATCTACAACAACATAGACATGCAAAATACTATCAGGTACTAAGTTCATGATAAATTAAAGTTCAATTAATCATATTACTTAAGAACTCCCACTTAGATAGACATCCCTCTAATCATCTAAGTGATCACGTGATCCACATCAACTAAACCATGTCCGATCATCACGTGAGATGGAGTAGTTTTCAATGGTGAACATCACTATGTTGATCATATCTACTATATGATTCACGCTCGACTTTTCGGTCTTAGTGTTCCGAGGCCATATTTGCATATGCTAGGCTCGTCAAGTTTAACCCGAGTATTCTGCGTGTGCAAAACTGGCTTGCACCCGTTGTATGTGAACGTAGAGCTTATCACACCCAATCATCACGTGGTGTCTCGGCACGACGAACTGTCGCAACGGTGCATACTGAGGGAAAACACTTGTACCTTGAAATTTAGTGAGAGATCATCTTATAATGCTACCACCGTACTAAGCAAAATAAGATGCATAAAGGATAAATATCACATGCAATCAATATAAGTGATATGATAAGGCCATCATGATCTTGTGCCTTTGATCTCCATATCCAAAGCACCGTCATGATCACCATCGTCACCGGCTTGACACCTTGATCTCCATCGAAGCATCGTTGTCGTCTCGCCAACTATTCCTTCTATGACTATCGCTATCGCTTAGTGATAAAGTAAAGCAATTACATGGCGATTGCATTTCATACAATAAAGCGACAACCATATGGCTCCTGCCAATTGCCGATAACTATTAAAAAACATGATCATCTCATACAACAATTTATATATCATCACGTCTTGACCATATCACATCACAGCAAGCCCTGCAAAAACAGGTTAGACGTCCTCTACTTTGTTGGTGCAAGTTTTACGTGGCTGCTCCGGGCTTCTAGCAAGAACCGTTCTTACCTACGCATCAAAACCACAACGATTTTTCGTCAAGTGTGTTGTTTTAACCTTCAACAAGGACCGGCCGTAGTCAAACTCGATTTAACTAAAGTTGGAGAAACAGACACCCGCTAGCCACCTGTGTGCGAAGCACGTCGGTAGAACCAGTCTCATGAACGCAGTCATGTAATGTCGGTCCGGGCCGCTTCATCCAACAATACCGCCGAATCAAAGTAAGACGTTGGTGGTAAGCAGTATGACTATTATCGCCCACAACTCTTTGTGTTCTACTCGTGCATATAACATCTACGCATAGACCTGGCTCGTATGCCACTGTTGGGGAATGTAGTATTTCAAAAAAAATCCTACGATCACGCAAGATCTATCTAGGAGAAGCATAGCAACGAGTGGGGAGAGTGTGTCCACGTACCCTCGTAGACCGAAAGCGGAAGCGTTAAGTAACACGGTTGATGTAGTCGAATGTCTTCGCGATCCAACCGATCAAGTATCAAACGCACGGCACCTCCGCGATATGCACATGTTCAGCTCGGTGACGTCCCTCGAACTCTAGATCCAGCTGAGGCCGAGGGAGAGTTTCATCAGCACGACGGCGTGGTGACAGTGATGATGAAGTTACCGACGCAGGGCTTCGCCTAAGCACTACGACAATATGACCGAGGTGGAAAACTGTGGAGGGGGGCACCGCACACGGCTAAAGATCAACTTGTGTGTCGACCATTTCAATACTCCTCGCCATGTCCGTGATCACATCCGGGACTCCGAACAACCTTCTGTACATCAAAACACATAACTCATAATACAAATCGTCATCGAACGTTAAGCGTGCAGACCCTACAGGTTCGAGAACTATGTAGACATGACCGAGACACATCTCCGGTGAATAACCAATAGCGAAACCTGGATGCTCATATTGGCTCCTACATATTCTACGAAGATCTTTATCGGTCAAACCGCATAACAACATACGTTGTTCCCTTTGTCATTGGTATGTTACTTGCCCGAGATTCGATCGTCGGTATCATCATACCTAGTTCAATCTTGTTACCGGCAAGTCTCTTTACTCATTCCGTAATGCATCATCCCGGAACTAACTCATTAATCACATTGCTTGCAAGGCTTATAGTGATGTGCATTAACGAGAGGGCCCAGAGATAGATCTCCGACTGTCGGAGTGACAAATCCTAATCTCGATCTATGCCAACTCAAAAACACCATCGGAGACACGTGTAGAGCATCTTTATAATCACCCAGTTACGTTGTGACGTTTGATAGCACACTAAGTGTTCCTACGGTATTCGGGAGTTGCATAATCTCATAGTCATAGGAAGATGTATAAGTCACGAAGAAAGCAATAGCAATAAACTAAACGATCATAGTGCTAAGATAATGGATGGGTCTTGTCCATCACATCATTCTCTAATGATATGATCCTGTTCATCAAATGACGACACATGTCTATGGCTAGGAAACTTAACCATCTTTGATTAACGAGCTAGTCTAGTAGAGGCATACTAGGGACACTCTGTTTGTCTATATGTTCACACATGTACTAAGTTTCTGGTTAATACAATTCTAGCATGAATAATAAACATTTATCATGATATAAGGAAATATAAATAACAACTTTATTATTGCCTCTAGGGCATATTTCCTTCAGCTATACGCGAGCTATTGATCTACAACATAGATATGCAAATACTATCAGGACTAAGTTCATGATAAATTTAAGTTCAATTAATCATATTACTTAAGAACTCTCACTTAGATAGACATCCCTCGAGTCATCTAAATGATCACGTGATCCATATCAACTAAACCATATCCGATCATCATGTGAGATGGAGTAGTTTTCAATGGTGAACATCACTATGTTGATCATATCTACTATATGATTCACGTTCGATTTTTCTGTAGCGACCCGACCCGAATGGATCGAAGTCTCTGTGCTTAAGTGTCATCCCTGGATCGGTATACTGACACACACAGTACTCGAGGATTTATAACAGAGGTAAATCACATGTATAAAGTAATGTAAATACTATTACCTCAATCCATATAGTGGAAGTAACAACAAAGTTGTGGAGTTCCCAACAACGCCAACGGCAAAGTTGAGTGTAGACATCGTAACCCTAACGTATCAGTTACTCGTCGTAAGATTCCTACAACATGAGACGTTGCAGCCATGTAGGTCAGTACATATAATGTACTGGCAAATTCACACCGTAGAGCAATGAGGAATAATAGCTATCACTACATGCATATTTGGCTGGTGGAGGCTCTAAGTTTAGTTTTGCATAATTGTTGGGGATATGATTATCGGATATGACCTGCCCAGGAGGGGCCAGGTTATCCTAATGGCGGTTCATCTAAATGAAGCCCAAGAGTATATTGAAGATGGCGGTTAACAAGACAGGCTTGTTAAAGGGCCCAAACCCAAAGGCAGCTTAAGGCCCGTAAGTGTAAACCGCCATGTATATGTAAACTTGTATTGTAAGGCATGTAAGATAAGTCACCGAGTCGGACACGTTTGTATGAGCCGGCCGGGACTCTGTAGGCCGCAGGGTGTCAACCCATGTATATAAGGGGACGACCCAACAACGGCTTAGGGGAAGAGACAACAGATCAAAAGCCAGGCAAAGTGTATTCGCTCCCTGGTAATCGAAACCCTAGCAATACCACCTCAAACTGGATTAGGCGTTTACCTTCACCGCAAGGGGCCGAACCAATATAAACTCCTCGTGTCCTTTGTCCCGTTTAACCCCTTTAAGCTAACCTCGTCGCCATTGTTCCACAACTAAGTCCTTTCACTAGAACATCTGCCGTGACAATTCCATGACAGTTGGCGCCCACCATGGGGCCTGCGCACGGTGGTTTTGAGTTCTTGATGGGCAGCTTCAAAGGGATCAAGGGATACGCTATGGGCCGGATGACCAAGAGTCGTCGCGGCAAGCTCTACATCGACGATGCAGGCTGGGGCCCCGAGGCCGGCTCAATTGAGTACGGGTACCGGGTCCCCTTCGGCGGAATCCATGTCTTCATCGGCAAGATCGGCGAACCGGGCCCTGAGCCGGACATCTGCACCGACATCATCCAAACGGCTCAGCGTGCACAACCCGCCCGGGTTCAAACCGCCGTGAAGCGTGTCTTTGTTGGATTTATCAACGGGGCTGAATTGGAAGGCTTTGTGTCTGGAGGTGACACGGCCATCTACTCTGATGGTGAGTCGTCCACGGGCAAGACCAACTCAATGTATCAACTGCAAGATGGACAGCTTGGGGGCTGTTCTGATGGCGACAGTATTCTGGACCCCCATGAGCCGCCGAACAGAGTGGCGATCTTCATGGCTGGCACCCAGCCAGTTCTCGGTTCAACAGCCACCGCGGCCATGACTTCCAGTGCAGCGGCGGTGATGGCAGCAGGTGCTGGCGGTTCAGCGCGCCCGCCGGCTCAAGTTTTGACGGATCTGTTGGAAGCTCTGGCGACTCTGATGGAGGTTGATGTAACCCCAGACAACCAGGAGGAGCATAAAGCGGAAGTAGCTAAGCTGCGTGATGAGATAGCACAAGCCAAGGCTGAGCTGGCGGCGGAAAACGCTAGGATGACCGTGGAACGGGCCGTTTTGAACGCCCAAGCACAACAGATTTAAGCAGATTCATACCGGCTTATGGTGGATCAGAACGCTTCAAGCGAAGTCTTGAGGAGAGAACACCGGAGTCGCCTGCCCTCGGTTTATGAGTCGAGGAACCGCTTCAATACACCTGGAGCGGGGGCCAGTAACCCGCCGGTGATAAACCAAACGGCTGAAGGGGGTGGAACGCCGGGTCAGCCGCGTGTGACGGGTCTTCCACATATGAATAACATCCCGCCTCAGCGTGCGGTGACACCGTTGGGTCATTACTCCACCCCATTAGACAATATGATTGTTGCAGCTACGTGATGGGCAGCTCTGCCAGTCGAGGGCGAGACTCCGACGGCGGTTGAAAGCCGAAGGGCCAGAGAGCTTCTTCAAACGGCTTTGGTACATCAGCAGGCTTATTCCTATAGTCGTGACCAGATTCATTCGACCCCTCGTCCAAGCCGGAGCTACAGCAGGCACATTGACTCGCCAACAATCTCGAGTACTGAGCAGCGTCGTAACCAACCTCATGGACATGACCCGGCGCGCAATGGTGCCAATGCATAGGATTTGGTGGACCAGGGCAGAGCGCGTCGAGAGGCCGAGCTGGTGGCTCAACTGGCGGCTCATCAGCATGCGCCGGTTTACCCGATGGTTTCAGTTGAGTCAGGTGTAACTTCTAGAGCTTTCGGTGTGCCGTGCTTAATGGCGGCTCTGCAAAACGAACGTCTGCCCAAGGACTTCAAAGGCCCTCGTAAAGTGCCTAATTACACGGTGGATCAGCCCCCTGAGGCTTGGGTGGAAAGTTATGAGATGGCTATGGAGATGCTGGATGTCAGCGAGGCTGCATACGCTAAGTATTTCACCATGATGCTAGAAGGGACGGCTCGTACGTGGTTGAAGGGGCTGCCGGCCAACTCCATCAGGTCATGGGTGGAGCTGAAGGCCCGGTTTATCCAAAATTTGAAAGACACGTGCAAGCAGCCTATGTCGATCATGGATTTGGTTTCTTGTGTTCAAGCTGAGGGCGAGTCAACGACCAGCTGGGTGCGCCGGGTCTCGACTATCATACATTCTTCAGATAACATCAACGTCGGCTCAGCGGTTCTAATGTTGGAGAAAATTGCCATTTCATCCCACTTAAGCAGAAGCTTGAGCGGCTTAAGCGTCATTGCAACGACATGGGGGAGCTTATGGCGGCTCTTGTCAAGTATGCCGACTGTGATGGTACCAACGACCCCGACACTGAGGATGAAAGATCGGGAAAGGGAAAGAAGAGTAGCGGCATGAAGGGAGAGCAGTACAACCCGGCCAATCAGGGCAGCAATGGTAAGCGCAAGCTGATGATTTTGTGGCTAACACCAGTGCGTGGAGTTATAACCACCATCGTAAGGGGAGGCCAACTCAAGGGACAAAATTTGACCTTGAAGCAATATTGAATCAGCCATGTCCGAAGCACGGAACGGAGAAGCAGCCAGCTACCCACCTCTGGAAGGATTGCAGTATCATGAGACACTTCAGGGAGTCTGTCCAGCACGACCGTGGCCTGAACGGTGGTTCAGGATCCGGCTCTCATGGTCCAGGTCATGGAGGCGGCGGCTCAAATTCCGGGTTTCACAGCCAAGGCAATCAAGATGGTTACAACCAACAGAATAATCAGGGAAATCAGCAGCAGCAATAGTCTGGTTATCAAAGCAACCCGAAGCAATTGAATAGTGACAGTACCACGTCTTCACCACCAGCTTATGTAAGCGGGATCAGAAGCTTCATAAGAGGGCAGTGAATGTTGTTGAGCCGGTGGTGCCACGTTATTTACGGTGGTCAGAACAGCCTATTGTGTGGAGTGGTGAGGATCATCCGCCCCGGGTTGATAATCCGGGTCACCTGGCTCTGGTGGTGGCGCCTCAGGTTGGGGGCTATAAATTTACTAAGGTACTCATGGATGGAGGCATCAGTATTAACATACTTTATTATGAGACCTTCCATCACATGGGATTGACTGATAAGAATCTTAAGCCGTCAAACACTGTTTTCCATGGTGTGGTACCGGGTAAGTCAGCCTACCCAGTGGGTAAGATATCTTTGGAAGTTGCCTTTGGAGATGAGCATGATTCCAGGTCTGAGACTTTAACCTTCGAAGTGGTCAAGATCAAGAGCCCTTATCATGCTCTGTTTGGGAGGCCGGCTTATGCTAAGTTCATGGCGAGGCCTTGTTATGTTTACTTGCAGCTTAAGATGCCGGGTTATAAGGGCACCATCACAGTACATGGGAGTCGCAAGGTGGCCTTGGAGTGTGATGAAGGTCATGCTGCTTACGCTGAGTCTATTTGTGCAATGCTACCTCTTGAGCACTGCGTTGGTTTTCCCTTGAAGAGGAAAGGTTGATGCAGTAAAGTAGCGTAAGTATTTCCCTCAGTTTTTGAGAACCAAGGTATCAATCCAGTAGGAGACCACGCTCGAGTCCCACGCACCTACACAAAAAAATAAGAACCTCGCAACCAACGCGATAAAGGGGTTGCCAATCCCTTCACGGTCACTTACGAGAGTGAGATCTGATAGACATGATAAGATAATATTTTTGGCATTTTTATGATAAAGAGAAATAAAAATGCAAAGTAAAATAAACGGCAATAGAAATAGCTAAGTGTTGGAAGATTAATATGTTGGAAAATAGACCCGGGGGCCATAGGTTTCACTAGTGTCCTCTCTCAAGATAGCATAAGTATTACGGTGGGTGAACAAATTACCGTCGAGCAATTGATAGAATTGAGCATAGTTATGAGAATATCTAGGTATGATCATGTATATAGGCATCACGTCCGTGACAAGTAGACCGAAACGATTCTGCATCTACTACTATTACTCCACACATCGACCGCTATCTAGCATGCATCTAGAGTATTAAGTTCATAAGAACAGAGTAACGCTTTAAGCAAGATGACATGATGTAGAGGGATAAACTCATATAATATGATATAAACCCCATCTTTTTATCCTCGATGGCAACAATACAATACGTGCCTTGCTGCCCCTGCTGTCAGTGGGAAAGGACACCGCAAGATTGAACCCAAAGTAAGCACTTCTCTCATTGCAAGAAAGATCAATCTAGTAGGCCAAACCAAACTAATAATTCAAAGAGACTTGCAAAGATAACCAATCATACATAAAAGAATTCAGAGAAGATTCAAATATTGTTCATAGATAATCTTGATCGAAACCCACAATTCATCGGTCTCGACAAACACACCGCAAAAGAAGATTACATCGAATAGATCTCCAAGAGAATCGAGGAGAACTTTGTATTGAGATTCAAAGAGAGAGAAGAAGCCATCTAGCTAATAACTATGGACCCGAAGGTCTGAGGTAAACTACTCACACATCATCGGAGAGGCTATGGTGTTGATGTAGAAGCCCTCCGTGATCAATGCCCCCTCCAGCAGGACGCCGGAAAAGGCCCCAAGATGGGATCTCATGGGTACAGAAGGTTGCGGTGGTGGAATTAGGTTTTCGTGGATGCCTCTGATGGTTTGGGGCTAC
>NC_057811.1:138211527-138216960 GCF_018294505.1 Triticum aestivum | reverse complement strand
GTAGGCGCGCCCCCTACCTCGTGGCCTCCTCGTCTGTTGCTTGACGTCCACTCCAAGTCCTCAGGATCACGTTTGTTCCAAAAATCACGTTCTCGAAGGTTTCATTCCGTTTGGACTCCGTTTGATATTCTTTTTCTGGGAAACACTGAAATAGGCAAAAACAGCAATTTGGGTTAGGCCTCCGGTTAATAGGTTAGTCCCCAAAATAATATAAAGTGTATAAATAAGCCCATTAATCATCCAAAACAGAATATAATATAGCATGGAACAATCAAAAATTATAGATACGTTGGAGACGTATCAAGCATCCCCAACCTTAATTCCCGCTCGTCCTCGAGTAGGTAAATGATAAAAACAGAATTTTTGATGTGGAATGCTACTTAGCATAATTTTCAATGTATCCCTCTTATTTGTGGTATGAATATTCAGATCCGAAAGATTCAAGATAAAAGTTTAATATTGACATAAAAATAATAATACTTCAAACAAAATAACCAAGCAATTATGTCTTATCAAAATAACATAGCCAAAGAAAGCTTATCCCTACAAAATCATATAGTTAGGCTATGTTTCAATATTGTCACACAAACGTTCTCATCATGCATAACCCCGATGACAAGCCGAGCAATTGGTTCATACTTTTAACGTGCTTCAGCCTTTTCAACTCTTACGCAATACATGAGCGCAAGCCATGGATATAGCACTATGGGTGGAGTAAAGTATAATGATGGGGGTTATGAGAGAAGACAAAAAAGGTAGAAAGTCTCACATTGACGCGGCTAGTCAATAGGCTATGGAGATGCCCATCAATTGATGTCAATGAGAGGAGTAGGGATTGCCATGCAACGGATGCACTAGAGCTATAAATATATGAAAGCTCAACAAAAGAAACTAAGTGGGTGTGCATCCAACTCGCTTGCTCACGAAGACCTAGGGCATTTTGAGGAAGCCCATCATTGGAATATACAAGCCAAGTTCTATAATGAAAAATTCCCACTAGATGAAAGTGACAACATAGGAGACTCTCTATCATGAAGATCATGGTGCTATTTTGAAGCACAAGTGTGGAAAAAAGATAGTAACATTGTCCCTTCTCTCTTTTTCTCTCATTTTTTGGGCCTTTTCTCTTTTTTCCTTTGGCCTCTTTTTTTTAGTCCGGAATCTCATCCCAACTTGTGGGGGAATCATAGTCTCCATCATCCTTTCCTCACATGGGACAATGCTCTAATAATGATGATCATCACACTTTTATTATTTACAACTCAATACTTAGAACAAAATATGACTATATGAATGCCTCCGGCGGTGTACCGGGATATGCGGTGAATCAAGAGTGACATGTATGAAAAAATTATGAATAGTGGCTTTTCCACAAAATACGATGTCTACTACATGATCATGCAAAGCAATATGACAATGATGAAGCATGTCATAATAAACGGAACGGTGGAAAGTTGCATGGCAATACATCTCGGAATGGCTATGGAAATGCCATGATAGGTAGGTATGGTGGCTGTTTTGAGGAAGATATAAGGAGGCTTATCTGTGATAGAGCGTATCATACCACGGGGTTTGGATGCACCAGCGAAGTTTGCACCAACTCTCAAGGTGAGAAAGGGCAATGCACGGTAACGTAGAGGCTAGAAAATTATGGAAGGTTGAGAGTGCGTATAATCCATGGACTCAGATTAGCCATAAAGAACTCATATACTTATTGCAAAAGTTTATTAGCCCTCGAAGCAAAGTACTACTACGCATGCCCCTAGAGGGATAGATTGGTACGAAAAGACCATCGCTCGTCCCCGACCGCCACTCATAAGGAAAGCAATAAAAGAACACCTATGTGTCAAAATTGTTACACAACTTTTACCATACATGCATGCTACGAGACTTGCCAACTTTAACACAAGTATTTCTCAATTTCACAATTACTCAACTAGCACACTCTAATATTACCACCTTTATATCTCAAAACGCTTATCCAGTATCTAACTTCTCATGATATTTAATGAACTCAATATGGAAGGTTAATTTCACGATTAAAGCAAATTACCATGCTGTTTAAGACTCTCAAAATAATATAAATGAAGCATGAGAGTTCAATTATTTCTATAAAGTATAACCACCGCCGTGCTCTAAAAGGTATAAGTGAAGTACTAGAGCAAAAACTATATAGCTCAAAAGATATAAGTGAAGTACAAAGAGTATTCTAAAAAATTCCGAATCATGTGTGTCTCTCTCAAAAGGTGTGTACAGCAAGGATGATTGTGGCAAACTAAAAAACAAATACTCAAATCATACAAGACGCTCCAAGCAAAACACATATCATGTGGTGAATAAAAATATAGCTCCAAGTAAATTTACCGATGGATGAGGACGAAAGAGGGGATGCCTTCCGGGGCATCCCCAAGCTTTGGCTTTTTGGTATTCTTAGATTACCTTGGGGTGCCATGGGCATACCCAAGCTTATGCTCTTGCCACTCCTTGTTCCATACTCCATCAAATCTTTACCCAAAACTTGAAAACTTCACAACACTAAACTTAACAGAAAATCTCGTGAGCTCCGTTTGCGAAAAAAAACAAAACACCACTTCAAGGTACTGTATTGAACTCATTCTTTATTTATATTGGTGTTAAGCCTACTGTATTCCAACTTCTCTATGGTTTATAAGCTCCTTTACTAGCCATAGATTCATCAAAATAAGCAAACAACACACCAAAAACAGAATCTGTCAAAAACAGAACAGTCTGTAGTAATCTGTAACTAACGCAAACTTCTGGAACTCTAAACATTCTACAAAAATAGGACGACCTAGAAAATTTGTTTAATGATCTGCCGCAATTGGAATCAATATTATATCACGTTCTGGTAATGTTTAACAATTGTTTTCGTGAACAGAAAGTTTCTGGAATTTTCAGCAAGATCAAATAACTATCATCCAAGAAGATCCTAAAGGTTTAACTTGGCACAAACACTAATTAAAACACAAAAAAAAATCTAACCAGAGGCTAGATGGATTGTTTATTCCTAAACAGAACCAAAAAGCAAAAAACTAAAATAAAATTGGGTTGCCTCCTAACAAGCGCTATCGTTTAACGCCCCTAGCTAGGCATAAAGATTTCAATGATGCTCACATGAAAGACAAGAATTGAAGCACAAAGAGAGCATCATAAAAGACGTGACAAACACATCTAAGTCTAACATACTTCCTATGCATAGGCATCTTATAGACAAACAAATTATCAAGGCAAGCAAAAACTAGCATATGCAAGGAAGCGGAAAGAAACAATAGCAATCTCAACATAACGAGAGGTAATTTAGTAACATGAAAATTTCTATGACCATATTTTCCTCTCTCATAATAATTACATGTAGGATCATAAGAAAATTCAACAATATAGCTATCACATACCATATTCTCAACACGATCCACATGCATGCGAAGTTGACACTCTCCCAAAATAGTGGGATTAACATTAACTAAAGTCATGACCTCTCCAAACCCACTTTTATCAAAAATACCATAAGATTGGATATTCTCCAAATATGTGGGATCTAAAGTTGACACTCTTCCAAACCCACTTTCAATATTATTGCAAACATGATTATCAATCTCATATTCATCATGGGGTTTAAATAAATTTTCAAGATCATAAGAAGAATCACCCCAATCATGATCATTGCAACAAGTAGTAAACATAGCAAAACTAGCATCCCCAGGCTTAGGGTTTTGCATATCATTAACACAATTGACATTAATAGAATTTATGATAACATCATTGCCATCATGCTTTTTATTCAAAGATCTATCGTGAATCACTTCATAAGGCACTTCATCACAATTTTCAGATTCACGGATTTCAAGCAAAACCTCATAAAGATAATCTAGTGCACTCAAATCACTAGAAATTGGTTCATCATAATTGGATCTCCTAAAGAGATTAGCAAGTGGATGAGGATCCATAAACTTTTAGCAAGCGAAGATGCAAGCAAAAAGAAGGCACATGGTAACACGAGCAAACAGAAGGACGAACGGAAGAGGGGCAAATAAAATGGCAAAGGTGAAGTGGGGGAGAGGAAAACGAGAGGCAAATGGCAAACAATGTAATGCGAGGGATAAGAGTTTGTGATGGGTACTTGGTATGTCTTGACTTGTGCGTAGATCTCCCCGGCAACGGCGCCAGAAATCCTTCTTGCTACCTCTTGAGCACTGCGTTGGTTTTCCCTTGAAGAGGAAAGGGTGATGCAGTAAAGTAGCGTAAGTATTTCCCTCAGTTTTTGAGAACCAAGGTATCAATCTAGTAGGAGACCACGCTCGAGTCCCACGCACCTACACAAACAAATAAGAACCTCGCAACCAACGGATAAAGGGGTTGTCAATCCCTTCACGGTCACTTACGAGAGTGAGATCTGATAGATATGATAAGATAATATTTTTGGTATTTTTATGATAAAGAGAAATAAAAATGCAAAGTAAAATAAACGGCAATAGAAATAACTAAGTGTTGGAAGATTAATATGTTGGAAAATAGACCCGGAGGCCATAGGTTTCACTAGTGTCTTCTCTCAAGATAGCATAAGTATTACGGTGGGTGAACAAATTACTGTCGAGCAATTGATAGAATTGAGCATAGTTATGAGAATATCTAGGTATGATCATGTATATAGGCATCATGTCCGTGACAAGTAAACCGAAACGATTCTGCATCTACTACTATTACTCCACACATCGACCGCTATCAGCATGCATCTAGAGTATTAAGTTCATAAGAACAGAGTAACGCTTTAAGCAAGATGACATGATGTAGAGGGATAAACTCATGCAATATTATATAAACCCCATCTTATTATCCTCGATGGCAACAGTACAATACGTGCCTTGCTGCCCCTGCTGTCACTGGGAAAGGACACCGCAAGATTGAACCCAAAGCTAAGCACTTCTCCCATTGCAAAAAAGATCAATCTAGTAGGCCATACCAAACTGCTAATTCGAAGAGACTTGCAAAGATAACCAATCATACATAAAAGAATTCAGAGAAGATTCAAATATTGTTCATAGATAATCTTGATCATAAACCCACAATTCATCGGTCTCGACAAACACACCACAAAAGAAGATTATATCGAATAGATCTCCAAGAGAATCGAGGAGAACTTTGTATTGAGATCCAAAGAGAGAGAAGAATTCATCTAGCTAATAACTATGGACCCGAAGGTCTGAGGTAAACTACTCACACATCATCGGAGAGGCTATGGTGTTGATGTAGAAGCCCTCCGTGATCAATGCCCCCTCCGGCAGGACGCCGGAAAAGGCCCCAAGATGGGATCTCACGGGTACAGAAGGTTGCGGCGGTGGAATTAGGTTTTCGTGGACGCCTCTGATGGTTTGGGGGTACGTAGGTATATATAGGAGGAAGAAGTAGGTCGGTGGA
>NC_057811.1:138183982-138211320 GCF_018294505.1 Triticum aestivum | reverse complement strand
GTCCGTTGCTTGACGTCCACTCCAAGTCCTCTGGATCACGTTTGTTCCAAAAATCACGTTCCCGAAGGTTTCATTCCGTTTGGACTCCGTTTGATATTCTTTTTCTGTGAAACACTGAAATAGCAAAATAACAACAATTTGGGTTGGGCCTCCGGTTAATAGGTTAGTCCCCAAAATAATATAAAAGTGTATATATAAGCCCATTAATCATCCAAAACATAATATAATATAGCATGGAACAATAAAAAATTATAGATACGTTGGAGACGTATCATGCAACAGAGGAGCTGAAATTTTACAAGGATAATGTTGACCCGGCGGACATGACGTCCTTGAAGAAGCCAACCACGGAGCATGATCCCTTGCTAAAGTTTAAGTCGGAAGATGACACCAAGTTGGTTGACTTTGTTCCTGGCGACTCATCTAAGCAGTTCAGCATCAGTGCCAATCTGGATCCGAAATAGGAAAGCGCGCTCATCGAGATCATCCGTGAGAACCGGGACATCTTTGCACGGAAGCTTTCAGACATGCCGGGTGTACCGAGGGAACTCGCTGAGCACACTCTTAATATTGATCCGTAATTTAAGCCGGTCAAGCAATTCCTCCGTTGTTTTAACGAGGAGAGGTGGAAGGCCATTGGTGAAGAAGTGGCCCGGCTCTTAGCGGCCGGGTTCATTGTTGAAGTTTTTCATCCTGAGTGGTTGGCTAACCCGATGTTGGTGCTTAAGAAGAATGGCACTTTGCAAATGTGTGTGGATTACACGAACTTAAACAAGGCTTGTCCGGCTGATCCGTTTGCTCTCCCTCGTATTGATCAAATCATTGATGCTACAGTGGGTTGTGAGCATTTGAGTTTTTTGGATGCTTATTCTGGTTATCAGCAGATCAAGATGGTGGTGAAGGACCAGGATAAGACAGCTTTCATTACTCCGTTTGGAGCCTTCTGCTATGTGTCTATGCCTTTCGGGCTCAAGAGTGCCCAGGTGACTTACCAGCGGTGTGTGCAAAATTGCCATCACAATCAGATTGGGCGTAATGTTCATGCTTATGTAGATGACATTGTGGTGAAATCCAGGAAAATGGAGACCTTGATTGATGATTTCAAGGAGACATTTGACAATCTCCGAGCCTACAAGATGATGCTTAACCCGACCAAGTGCGTTTTTTGTGTACCAGCAGGCAAGCTCTTGGGCTTTCTGGTTTCTAACAGAGGCATTGAAGCTAACCCGGAGAAGATCAAAGCCATTACTTCGTTGGCTAAGCTGGCGTGTGTTAATGATGTTCAGCGTTTGGCGGGTCGCATAGCAACTTTAAGCCGGTTCATAAGCCGGTTGGGAGAGAAGGCCACCCCTCTGTATCAGATGATGAAGAAGACAGATAATTTCGTCTGGAGTGATGCGGCTAATGAGGCGTTTGAGGCACTTAAGAAGCAACTGGCTGAGCCGCCGGTCCTTGCTACTCCTATTGATAAGGAGCCTCTGCTGTTATATGTGGCCGCCAATAGCCGGGCTATCAGTGTAGCTATTGTGGTGGAAAGGAAAGAAGCAGGCAAGGAATATCTAGTTCAACGGCCGGTTTATTACATCAGTGAGGTGCTTATTGAGTCCAAGCAGAGATATCCACACTGGCAGAAGCTTGTGTATGGGGTCTTCATGGCAAGCCGGAAGCTCAAGCAATATTTTCTGGGTCATCCCATTAATGTGGTTAGCTCTGCTCCTTTGGGAGACATCATCCAAAACAGAGAAGCCACAAGCCTGGTTGCCAAGTGGGCAATTGAGCTGGGACCCCATGGTTTGAAGTATGTGCCTCGCACGGCCATCAAGTCTCAAGCACTTGTGGATTTTATCAATGATTGGACAGAGTTGCAGACGCCTGAGGAAAAGCCGGACAACACATATTGGACAATTCACTTTGATGGGTCCAGGCAGTTGGAAGGCTCGGGCGCTGGAGTTGTCTTGACTTCCCCACGAGGTGACAAGTTTTCTTATGTTCTCCGGTTAATGTTCCCTTGTACTAACAATGCAGCTGAATATGAGGCCTTACTCCACGGTCTTCGGATGGCGAAAGAGATGAACTTAAGCCTGGCGAGGTGCTTCGGTGATTCAGATCTGGTAGCTCAACAAGTCTCTGGCACCTGGGATTCTAAGGATCCACTCATGGCGGCTTATCGCCGAGAGGTTGATGCTATTGCGGGTCATTTCAAGGGTTATCAAGTTGAACATATTGATCGCAGGAAGAATGAGGCGGCTCATACTTTAAGCCGGTTAGGTTCTCAGCGTAAGCTAGTGCCACCTAACACGTTCCTGGATATTTTGCTTAACCCTTCTGTCAAATTACCTACAGAGGAGGATCTTGCTATCCCTGACCCGGAGGTACAGTTGGTGGCGGCTCTTCATGCTATTCCTGATTGGACAGTTCCGTATTTGGCTTACATGACCCGGGGCGAGTTGCCAGAGGATGAGATCTTGGCCAGACAGATAACCCGGCGGTCTAAGTCAATGTCAATTGTCAATGGGGAATTGCACCATCACAGTGTCACAGGGGCGTTTCCACGTTGCGTCTCTCCTCAAGAAGGCTGTGAGGTTCTACAGGAGATTCATGAAGGAGATTGTGGTCATCATGCGAGCTCTAAATAACTTGTAGCCAAGGCTTTTCGTCATGGGTTCTATTGGTTGACGGCTCATGCTGATGCTGAGGATTTGGTAAGCAAATGTGACGGTTGTCAGAAGTTCTCACGACGAGCTCATGTGCCGGCTCAAGAATTGAGGGTGATTCCAATTACTTGGCCGTTTGCAACTTGGGGGCTGATACGTCTCCAACGTATCTATAATTTTTTATTGTTCCACGCTATTATATATTCTATTTTGGATGTTTAATGGGCTTTATTATACACTTTTATATTATTTTTGGGACTAACCTATTAACCGGAGGCCCAGCCCAAATTGCTGTTTTTTTGCCTATTTCAGTGTTTCAAAGGAAAAGGATATCAAACGGAGTCCAAACGGAATGAAACTTCGGGAACGTGATTTTCGGAACAAACATGATCCAGAGGACTTGGAGTGGACGTCAAGCAATCAACGAGGAGGCCACAAGGCAGGGAGGAGCACCCCCACCCTCGTGGGCCCCTCGTAGCTCTCCTGACCGACCTCTTTCGCCTATATATACTCATATACCCTGGAAACATCATATATGGAGCCAAAACCCTATTTCCACCGCCGCAACCTTCTATACCCGTGAGATCCCATCTTGGGGCCTTTTCCGGCGCTCCGCCGGAGGGGGCATTGATCACGGAGGGCTTCTACATCAACACCACAGCCTCTCCGATGATGTGTGAGTAGTTTACCTCAGACCTTCGGGCCCATAGTTATTAGCTAGATGGCTTCTTCTCTCTCTTTGGATCTCAATACAAAGTTCTCCTCGATTCTCTTGGAGATCTATTTGATGTAACTCTTCTTTTGCGGTGTGTTTGTCGAGATCCGATGAATTGTGGGTTTATGATCAAGATTATCTTTGAACAATATTTGAATCTCCTCTGAATTCTTTTATGTATGATTGGTTATCTTTGCAAGTCTCTTTGAATTATCAGTTTGGTTTGGCCTACTAGATTGATCTTTCTTGCAATGGGAGAAGTGCTTAGCTTTGGGTTCAATCTTGCGGTGCTCGATCCCAGTGACAGTAGGGGAAACGACACGTATTGTATTGTTGCCATTGAGGATAAAAAGATGGGGTTTATATCATATTGCATGAGTTTATCCCTCTACATCATGTCATCTTGCTTAAAGCATTACTCCGTTTTTATGAACTTAATACTCTAGATGCATGCTGGATAGCGGTCGATGTGTGGAGTAATAGTAGTAGATGCAGGCAGGAGTCGGTCTACTTGTCACGGACGTGATGCCTATATACATGATCATACCTAGATATTCTCATAACTATGCTCAATTCTATCAATTGCTCGACAGTAATTCGTTTACCCACCGTAATACTTATGCTCTTGAGAGAAGCCACTAGTGAAACTTATGGCCCCCAGGTCTATTCTCCATCATATAAGTTTACATCTATTTTACTTTGCGTTCTTTACTTTCACTTTTTATCATAAAAATACCAAAAATATTATCTTATCATCTCTATCAGATCTCACTTTTGCAAGTGGCCGTGAAGGGACTGACAACCCCTCTGTCGCTTGGTTGCAAGGTTCTTATTTGTTTGTGTAGGTGCATGGGACTTGAGAGTGGTCTCCTACTGGATTGATACCTTGGTTCTCAAAAACTGAGGGAAATACTTACGCTACTTTACTGCATCACCCTTTCCTCTTCAAGGGAAAACCAACGCAGTGCTCAAGAGGTAGCAAGAAGGATTTCTGGCGCCGTTGCCGGGGAGTCTACGCACAAGTCAAGATATACCAAGTACCCATCACAAACTCTTATCCCTCGCATTACATTATTTTCCATTTGCCTCTCGTTTTCCTCTCCCCCACTTCACCCTTGCCGTTTTATTCGCCCTCTTTTTCCGTTCGCCTCTTTTTCGCTTGCCTCGTCGTTATAGCTAGTCCTTTATCTACTCCTTTGTCTCCCGAGAATGAAGTTCTTAATTTTAAACAAAGGGAGGGAGAAATTTTAAAAGATGCTTGGTATAGAATTTGCAATGCGCAAAATAGATCTACTAGGAAGCAATCTACTTCCGTTCTTCTTCGCAATTTTTTAGGCATCACTCCCTAGAATAGATATATTCTTGATACCATTACCGGAGGGATTTTTTGGGTAGCCATACTTTTGATTCTTATAATGCTATGATAGATTTGTTTGGGCCACCACCTCTCTTGGTTAATGGAACTATTTTAACTTTGGAACATGTGATGCAAAGGCTTGAAATTATTGAAAATAAAGTTGCCACAGTAGAGTTGATTGAAAATTTGGATAAAAAGATCCACAACCAAATTACCCAATATGTATCTAAAGTAGGAGTTGCTCTTAAAAATTTCAAAGAAAAGGAACCCATGGTCAATGAAAAGATAGATCAAGATTCCACTAGAATTGATAAAATTGAGGATATTATTACCAACTTAGGGTCAGCCTTTGCTTCCGCGAAAAATACTCCAAAACCTCCTACTAAAATTGCCAAATTGATCTATGTTCCTAAAAATAAGGGTGAAACTTCTAGTAAGGAAAACACGGATCTCAAATCCATAAGTGTTCACCCCAACTTTCTTGCTATCATTAAGGAACCTTTTGCTACAAATGATTTTCTTGATTTCTTGCCTAGGGGTTTAATCATTAATAAAAATAAGGAAACTCCTAAGGGTTATAAGTGTTTTATTGAAGAGTTGCCTCCCAAAGATGGCAATACCTAGATCTATCATTGCTTTTATGCCTAGCTAGAGGCGTTAAACGATAGCACTTGTTGGGAGGCAACCCAATTTTATTTTAGTTTTTTTTTGCTTTTTGCCCCTGTTTAGGAATAAATCTTTGATCTAGCCTCTGGTTAGATTTGTTTTTGTGTTTTAAGTAGTGTTTGTGCCAAGTAGAACCAATAGGACCTTCTTGGATGATAGTTATTTAATCTTGCTGAAAAAGACAGAAACTTTGCGCTCACGAATATAATTGTTAAAACTCACCAGAACGTGATAAATTACCGATGCAGTAGATCAGTACGCAAATTGTCCAAGTTGTCCTAGTTTTTCAGGATTTCTGGAGTTCCAGAAGTTTTCGAACAAATCTGATTACTACAAACTGTTCTGTTTTTGACAGATTATGTTTTTCGTGTGTTGTTTGCTTATTTTGATGAGTCTATGGTTAGTAAAAGAGTTTATAAACCATAGGGAAGTTGGAATACAGTAGGTTTAACACCAATATAAATAAAGAATGAGTTCAATACAGTACCTTGAAGTGGTGTTTTGTTTTCTTTCGCTAACGGAGCTCATGAGATTTCCTGTTGAGTTTTGTGTTGTGAAGTTTTCAAGTTTTGGGTAAGGATTTGATGGATTATGGAACAAGGATTGGCAAAAGCCTAAGCTTGGGGATGCCCGAGGCACCCCAAGGTAAAATTCAAGGACAACCAAAAGCCTAAGCTTGGGGGTGCCCCGGAAGGCATCCCCTCTTTCGTCTTCGTCCATCGGTAACTTTACTTGGAGCTATATTTTTATTCACGACATGATATGTGTTTTGCTTGGAGCGTCTTGTATGATTTGAGTCTTTGCTTTTTAGTTTACCACAATTATCCTCGCTGAATACACTTTTGAGAGAGACACACATGATTCGGAATTTATTTGAATACTCTATGTGCTTCACTTATATCTTTTGAGCTATATAGTTTTTGCTCTAGTGCTTCACTTATATCTTTTAGAGCACGGTGGTGGTTTTGTTTTATAGAAATTATTGTTCTCTCATGCTTCACTTATATCATTTTGAGAGTCCTACAAAACAGCATGGTAATTTGCTTACATTATGAAATTAGTCCTAATATGATAGGCATCCAAGACTAGTAAAAACCTTCTTACAAGTGCGCTGAATACTAAGATAAGTTTGATGCTTGATGACTGTTTTGAGATATGGAGGTAGTGATATTAAAGTTGTGCTAGTTGAGTAATTTTGAATTTGAGAAATACTTGTGTTGAAGTTTGCAAGTCCCGTAGCATGCACGTATGGTAAACGTTGTGTAACAAATTTGAAACATGAGGTGTTCTTTGATTGTCCTCCTTATGAGTGGCGGTCGGGGACGAGCGATGGTCTTTTCCTACCAATCTATCCCCCTAGGAGCATGCGCGTAGTGCTTGGTTTTTGATGACTTGTAGATTTTTGCAAGAAGTATGTGAGTTCTTTATGACTAATGTTGAGTCCATGGATTATACACACTCTCATCCTTCCATCATTGCTAGCCTCTTCGGTACCATGCATTGCCCTTTCTCACCTTGAGAGTTGGTGCAAACTTCGTCGGTGCATCCAAACCCCGTGATACGATACGCTCTATCACACATAAACCTCCTTATATCTTCCTCAAAACAGCCACCATACCTACCTATTATGGCATTTCCATAGCCATTCCGAGATATATTGCCATGCAACTTTCCACCGTTCTGTTTATCATGACACGCTTCATCATTGTCATATTGCCTTGCATGATCATGTAGTTGACATCGTATTTGTGGCAAAGCCACCATGCATATTATTGCATACATGTCACTCTTGATTCATTGCCCATCCCGGTACACCGCCGGAGGCATTCATATAGAGTCATACTTTGTTCTAGTATCGAGTTGTAATCATTGAGTTGTAAATAAATAGAAGTGTGATGATCATCATTCATAGAGCATTGTTCCAAATAAAAAAAAGGAGAAAAGGCCAAAAAAGAAAGGCCCAAAAAAATAGAAAAAGGGCAATGCTACTATCCTTTTTCCACACTTGTGCTTCAAAGTAGCACCATGATCTTTATGACAGAGAGTCTCTTATTTTGTCACTTTCATATACTAGTGGGAAATTTTCATTATAGAACTTGGCTTGTATATTCCAACAATGGGCTTGCTCAAATGCCCTAGGTCTTCGTGAGCAAGCAAGTTGGATGCACACCCACTTAGTTTCTTTTGTTGAGCTTCCATACAATTATAGCTCTAGTGCATCCGTTGCATGGCAATCCCTACTCCTTGCATTGACATCAATCGATGGGCATCTCCCTAGCTCGTTGATTAGCCGCGTCAATGTGAGACTTTCTCCTTTTTTGTCTTCTCCACATAACCCCCATCATCATATTCTATTCCACCCATAGTGCTATATCCATGGCTCACGCTCATATATTGCGTGAAAGTTGAAAAAAGTTTGAGATTACTAAAGTATGAAACAATTGCATGGTTTGTCAACGGGGTTGTGCATGATGAGAGCATTCTTGTGTGACGAAAATGGAGCATGACCAAACTATATGATTTTGTAGGGATGAACTTTCTTTGGCCATGTTATTTTGAGAAGACATAATTGCTTAGTTAGTATGCTTGAAGTATTATTACTTTTATGTCAATATTAAACTTTTATCTTGAATCTTTAGGATCTGAATATTCATGCCACAAATAAGAGAATTACATTGAAAATTATGCCAAGTAGCATTCCACATCAAAAATTCTGTTTTTATCATTTACCTACTCGAGGACGAGCAGGAATTAAGCTTGGGGATGCTTGATACGTCTCCAACGTATCTATAATCTTTTATTGTTCCATGCTATTATATATTCTGTTTTGGATTTTTAATGGGCTTTATTATACACTTTTATATTATTTTTGGGACTAACCTATTAACCGGAGGCCCAGCCCAAATTGCTGTTTTTTTTCCTATTTCAGTGTTTCGAAGGAAAAGGATATCAAACTGAGTCCAAACGGAATGAAACCTTCGGGAACGTGATTTTCGGAACAAACGTGATCCAGAGGACTTGGAGTGGACGTCAAGCAATCAACGAGGAGGCCACGAGGCAGGGAGGCGCGCCTGCCCCCTGGGCGCGCCCCCACCCTCGTGGGCCCCTCGTAGCTCTCCTGGCCGACCTCTTTCGCCTATATATACTCATATACCCTGGAAACATCATATACAGAGTCAAAACCCTATTTCTACCGCCGCAACCTTCTGTACCCGTGAGATCCTATCTTGGGGCCTTTTCCGGCGCTCCGCCGGAGGGGGCATTGATCACGGAGGGCTTCTACATCAACACCATAGCCTCTCCGATGATGTGTGTGTAGTTTACCTCAGACCTTCGGGCCCATAGTTATTAGCTAGATGGCTTCTTCTCTCTCTTTGGATCTCAATACAAAGTTCTCATCGATTCTATTGGAGATCTATTTGATGTAACTCTTCTTTTGCGATGTGTTTGTCGAGATCCGATGAATTGTGGGTTTATGATCAAGATTAACTTTGAGCAATATTTGAATCTCCTCTGAATTCATTTATGTATGATTGATTATCTTTGCAAGTCTCTTCGAATTATCAGTTTGGTTTGGCCTACTAGATTGATCTTTCTTGCAATGGGAGAAGTGCTTAGCTTTGGGTTCAATCTTGCGGTGCTCGATCCCAGTGACAGTAGGGGAAACGACACGTATTGTATTGTTGCCATCGAGGATAAAAAGATGGGGTTTATATCATATTGCATGAGTTTATCCCTCTACATCATGTCATCTTGCTTAAAGTGTTACTCCGTTCTTATGAACTTAATACTCTAGATGCATGCTGGATAGCGGTCGATGTGTGGAGTAATAGTAGTAGATGCAGGCAGGAGTCGGTCTACTTGTCACGGACGTGATGACTATATACATGATCATACCTAGATATTCTCATAACTATGCCCAATGCTATCAATTGCTCGACAGTAATTCGTTTACCCACTGTAATACTTATGCTCTTGAGAGAAGCCACTAGTGAAACCTATGGCCCCCGGGTCTGTTCTTCATCATATAAGTTTACATCTATTTTACTTTGCGTTCTTTACTTTCACTCTTTATCATAAAAATACCAAAAATATTATCTTATTATCTCTATCAGATCTCACTTTTGCAAGTGGCCTGAAGGGATTGACAACCCCTTTATCGCGTTGGTTGCAAGGTTCTTATTTGTTTGTGTAGGTGCGTGGGACTTGAGCGTGTTCTCCTACTGGATTGATACCTTGGTTCTCAAAAAATGAGGGAAATACTTACGCTACTTTACTGCATCACCCTTTCCTCTTCAAGGGAAAACCAACGCAGTGCTCAAGAGGTAGCAGGGGCTTGATATGGTTGGGCCTTTTAAGAGGTCCAAGGATAAGAAGACCCACCTTTTGGCGGCAGTTGATAAGTTTACTAAGTGGGTTGAAGCAGAGCCGGTTAGTAAGTGTGATGCAGCAACGGCGGTTCAATTCATGAAGAAGGTGATCTTCCATTTTGGCTTTCGACACAGCATTATAACAGATAATTGTACTAATCTCTCTAAAGGCACTATGAAAGAATTTTGTCAACGGGAGCATATCCGGCTTGACGTTTCCTCTGTGGCTCACCCTCAGTCCAATGGTCAAGCAGAACGAGCAAATCAAGAGATTCTGCGAGGTATCAAGCCCCGGCTTATGGTTCCTTTGCAAAGAACGCTGGGTTGTTGGGTAGAGGAGTTACCCTCAGTGTTATGGAGTATCAATACAACCCCCAACAGATCTACGGGTTACACACCTTTCTTCATGGTTTATGGAGCAGAGGCGATTCTCCCTAGTGACATCCGTCACGATTCACCCCGGGTGGCGGCTTACGTTGAAGCTGATAAGGAAAAGGCACGTCAAGATGCACTTGACCTGTTGGATGAGGAGTGTGAACTCGCGGCGGCTCGTTCGACAATTTATCAGCAAGACCTACGTCGTTATCATAGCCGCCGGGTCAAAACCAGAACCTTTCAAGAAGGCGACTTAGTGCTCCAGCTCATCCAGGACCAAAAGGATATGCATAAGCTATTACCGCCTTGGGAAGGACCTTTTGTGGTCAGAAAGAATCTGCATAATGGGTCATACTATCTTATCGACGTTCGAGACCACAAGGACTCACGCAAGTCGGAGGAGGAGACCTGTCGGCCGTGGAATATTGCTCATCTTCGGCCCTACTATACTTGAGCCACCGGCTCTCATGATGTATATAGTCTGATGATGTATATATTATAAACAGTATAATAAAGTCGGCATCCCTGATAATTCAGGGCCTCTGCCGTTTCACTTCTTCGAAGCTGAGTCTTTATCATCATCTTACATATTCATTTAAGAGGCTTGACGCCCAAATGTCAGGGACCAAAGAGAGTTGGATGCACGGCACATCTCAAACATAGGTCCCTGACGAGCACGACTTGTCAGTATGTCACTTGGGGGCTTCCTGTTCAAACATAGGCGTATTTGACCAAAGAGAACATAGCGTTACTACCCTCTTGACCTGGTTATCTTGTACAAACATAGGCGTATTCGACCAAAGAGGACATAACCTTTCCGGGTCATCCTACCTGTATACCAGCTGCTTCAACTCCATCGGGTAATCCCGATTGACCCGCCGAACTCTTGACGATCAATCTTTTACGGCGTATTCGACCAAAGATTCTGAGCTCGTTAAGGTTCAAACGGCGGTTTTTCATGTGAGAGCACGGCTTACAGATAGTCAGGATAGATCCAGGCTTCATAAGCCGCCTTCCTTGAAACTTGGATAAATCGGCCCGTGATGCATGCTGCTACTCTGACCCCGCGTACTCCTTATAAGTCTATCTTTAAATACGACCTGACTTTATCTGGGTTCAAATGTCGATTGGGTACTGTGAGTACCGGCTCACAGAAAGCACGTACCTTCCAGTGGCTTAGGCTAGTTTCATCGAAGAAGACACTTTGGCTTGGCGGCCTTCAAAAGCCTCGAATTTTTTGATTTCTTTTCTTTATATGATCTCTTTTTCGCCATCTGGTTTTTACGAATCGGGCCAGGCTGCCCTACTTATGGCTTATATTTGAAGCATCTTTTGGGTTTCTACAACCCACCAGGATGGCAGACTCTAAGTCGTCAGAGGATCATAATCTTATGTTTTAGAGTCATCGCTCTAAAAACTCTAGCTGCGTGTAGCTGATAAGCCAGCAGTTTAAACATACACCACAGGTATGATTGTTTAACAATTGTCAACATGGTGATTAAACCGGCCCTGGTTATGGACTATCCGTCCCCAGTGGTTTCAATTGGGTACTATGACCCGCCCGGCGGTAAACCGCTAGGGTACTTGTGATCTATTTGTGTGCAGGGTAATGATCAAGCTGATCTGCATAAATCAAGACTATCATAAGCATAAAAGTGATATTTTCTTAAACTGGCGGATCCGCAGTATGTGCAAAACAGAAATGTGCACGATGGCATGATAGATTCAAGTCTTTTACTACCTTATTACATGACTCCACAAGCCAAATAAGATTAAGTGTTTTCAGAGGGACCAATATATAAACTGCCTGGCGGTTCATTCCTCTTGGCCTTGCTGATTGGAGGCCTCTGGGTCATCCCTTTCCGGTTCTTCGTCCTCCTCCGCCGTCTGAGAATTTGGTGATGACCAATCGATGCCAGATAAAGCTTGAAATTCAGCCTCGTCATCTAAAAGATCAGACGGCTCAACTTCAGGGGCAAAAGTGTGCTTACGGATTGGGGGGATTAAGTCCATCACTCTATAAGCCGGGGTCGGCATCTTGTGGTTCTCCTTGTTATAAGACGGATGGTACTTTGAAAGATCTGAATCATTGGCAATCAGAGTTGCCATTGGACGTATTTCTTTTACGCAAGCCGAGAAGTCCTTCTGATCAAACGGAGTGCCATCTTCTTTCAAGCTTGGGTATCCAATGGCTACCTCAGATGGGTCAAGCTCTGGTACCCATGCCTTGGCCCGGCTCAAAGCCGTCACGGCACCGGCTCTTGCAGACGACCGCTTTATTTCATCAAACCTAGCAGGCAACACATAAAGTTTTTTCAATACATCTATCAAAAGAGTAGGCGCTTGATTCGTTGGAGAAATTGCTGGCAGTGCACGTTGAGCTCCAGTGTACATCTATTTGACAAGTGTGTAGACAACTTTGAGCTTCACAAGCATGTCCTGATTAAGGTTGCTGCTCCTGGGACCTGAATAAATCACAGATTGGTTAATGGCGGTTTATATTATCACGACAAGGATTCACTTTTGATGACTAGCAAGGCGACTCACCAAAGATAGCAGAAACCATCTGAGATACACAGTGTTTTAAGCCGGTGAGCTCAGTGGTCACCTCTTGAAGAGCTGCCTCTGCTTTTTCAGCTCGCTGCGTTAAAGCAGTCTTTTCCTCAGCCCAAGTGCTTTTCTCCGCCTCAAAACTGGTCTTCAGCTTTTCGGATTTAGCTATGCTAAACTGGAATTTTGACTCACTTTCCAGATCTCAGATTCCTGATTCGCCAGCCGGGTCTTTGCATCATTTAACTGTGACTCCAGTTCAGCAGTAGCAGCCTGTATGAAGCTCAGAGTTGTCAACACGTTCATATCAGGATTACAAGAATAGAAGTCCTAAGTCTTTTGCAAACAACAACACTTGGCACTTGGGGGCTAATGTCTGTCAAAGAAATTCTTCAAATAAATGGCTCATATGAATAAAGTCCCAAGCACTTTGCAAGCAAGACTACTTGGCACTTGGGGGCTAATGCATATCGCTTGTATGTTCCTACTACTTTATGATGACCCAGTTGTGTTGTAAACAATCACAGCCGGCTCATGGGGGCTACACAGATAAGCTTTCATTTTTTAACAGTGGTAAATAGGACCGGCTCATTCATGCTGATTAAACTGGCCCTTGGGGACTAAGGATGCAATGCTAAATTATTTAAAACATCCGGTTTAATTTTAAGTCTACAACATATGGATAAACAGTAGACTTGGGGACTACAGAAGCTTATGGATTATTCTAAGTCTACAGCATATTCAATCTTATCATAACCAGTAGAGTTGGGGGCTGGCAGGATGTGCATAACTTATTTATAGCCGGAAGTCATACCTCATACTTTTGATGCATCTACTTCACCATGTCAATTTCAAGATCACGGCTGGAGTGTACTTGGTTGAGGTAGCCAAACAGAATTTAACTGTTGCTCAATTGCGCATAGTGGGAGATATCAAACCTCACTTTCCGCCTCTCAATAACCTCTTGCTTGGCGGAGTGCTTGGCCAAGACAGTTGGATTTCCTGGTTCTGTAAAACCGGTGCCGGTGATCAGAACGTCATCAGCATGAGTCTCTGACGGCTTACGTGAGCCGGATGGTTCAGTGTTTAAATAATCAGTATTGGTGTGGTCAACGGAAAGGTTAGGAATTTCTGGTGGAGCGTCAGAGGCAGGTTCCTCTAGCTGCTTTTCAATTTGAATCTGATCTAATTCAAATTTTAATAATTTCAAAAGGTTGATTTTATGTGTTTTCTGGATAGAGGGGATCATAACGAAGAATTGGGCGTTGGTTTCGTTGGATTTGGACCAACGATTAAAAAGTTGTGATAGATTGAAAAAGCAGGGGCTAATCTGTAAGAAAAGTATTTATATCTAGGTCCCCGACTTCGAGACAAAACCTAAAGGACGACCGTTCGCTGCAGAGGCTTATTAAACGAAAACGTTCGATGCATAGATTTTAATCAGCGAACGCTTGCTAACTAGAGCATACCGGTTCATAAGAAAAAAACAATTAGATCTAATCTCGACCGCCGATCTAAGATCGGACGGACAAGGGCAGCGGCGGCTTACCGCGGCGACGGGCGGCGTCGGCGGCGAGCGAAAACAGCGGCGGCGGCAGTTCCGGTGGTCTGCGGCGATGGCCGAGCAAATGGGGAGGGGCGGTGCGGAGTGGCGCATCCGATGGTGGAGTTGACGTCGGTCGAGGGAGGCGGAACGGAGCGTGGATCTGGCGGCAGATCTCGTCGGAGGCGGGGCTCCGGCGAGGGCGGCGGTGGCTGCGGTTTGCGGTTTGGGGAGGAGAGAAGAGAGGCCGGGGCGGGGTATTTAAGGAGGGCAGGGGCAGCGGCTTGCTTGGAGGAGGGGCGACGCGGTGGAGAGGCCGAAGGCGGCACGACGGCGGCCGGTGGAGTCGTGCTGGCGGCGGACTCCGTCGCCGGGTCGGGGGTGACGCGGCGCTGGGCTGGGCTTGGCCTGGCCCGATTGGCTGGGCCGGCCCAGTTCGAGAGTTTAGTTTTTTTAAACAATTTTACAGACAAGAAAGTAAGAGTAAACAACAATAAAAAAAATTATATATAGGGATATTATATATCAAAATTTTCAGAAAAATATTTTCTACAACATGAACATTTTTTAGAGGCAAATAAATTCCAAAAAATGTAAATAAATCAAACTGTGCTACTGCATTTAAAAATCAAACAAAAATTATTTTAAAATACCAAAATAATTTCAAATTTATTTCTCTCCTATTTTCTAATGTAGGGAATCATTTTACCCTATTTTCCATATATTTTATTTTTGGAGGAAAATAATTTGAATGAAAACCAAATAAATCCAAATTGGAAATAATCTCAAAGGACTTTAAATTTGATTCTTTGAAACTTCCAACTCATATTTCATACGATTTGAAGAAGTCATTTTATCTTCTCTCATGAAAATAATTGAGCTGCATAAAAGTTTTCGAATTTGAAATAGTTCCAAATGGAGTTCAAACCATTTCAGAACCCTTTTCATTTATTTAAATGGAAGAAGTCATGTCAACTTCACTCTAGGGTTTTGTGATGAAAAGAATTTGAATTCATGGAGATCATAAATGCAAGGTGAAAGTTTGGGAAAGTCATTTCATTCCCTCTCATTCAACTTTCAAAAGTTTCAAATTTCACTCATTTTCACACAAGCAACCACACCACAATCAAATAACATTCCAAAATTTAGAATATTGGGATGTTACACTTTCGATCTCAGTGTTCCGAGGCCATATCTGCATATGCTAGGGTCGTCAAGTTTAACCCGAGTATTCTGCGTGTGCAAAACTGGCTTGCACCCGTTGTATGTGAACGTAGAGCTTATCACACCCAATCATCACGTGGTGTCTCAGCACGAAGAACTGTCGCAACGGTGCATACTCAGGGAGAACACTTGTACCTTGAAATTTTAGTAAGGGATCATCTTATAAAGCTACCGCCGAACTAAGCAAAATAAGATGTATAAAAGATAAACATCACATGCAATCAAAATATGTGACATGATATGGCCACCATCATCTCATGCCTTTGATCTCCATCTCCAAAGTATCGTCATGATTTCTATCATCACCGGCATGACACCATGATCTCTATCATCTTGATCTCTATCAATGTGTCGTCATATGGTCGTCTCGCCAACTATTGCTATCACATAGCGATAAAGTAAAGCAATTACATGGCGCTTGCATCTTATGCAATAAAGAGACAACAATAAGGCTCCTGCCAGTTGACGATAATTTCAAAAACATGATCATCTCATACAACAATTTATATCTCATCACGTCTTGACCATATCACATCACAACATGCCCTGCAAAAACAAGTTATACGTCCTCTACTTTGTTGTTGCAAGTTTTACGCGGCTGCTACGGGCTTATAGCAAGAACCGTTCTTACCTACGCATCAAAACCACAACGATTTTTTGTCAAGTGTGCTATTTTAACCTTTAACAAGGACCGGGCGTAGTCAAACTCGATTCAACTAAAGTTGGAGAAACAGATACCCGCTAGCCACCTGTGTGCGAAGCACGTCGGTAGAACCAGCCTCATGAACGTGTTCATGTAATGTCGGTCCGGGCCGCTTCATCCAACAATACCGCCGAATCAAAGTAAGACGTTGTTGGTAACTCTTTGTGTTCTACTCGTGCATATAACATCTACGCATAGACCTGGCTCGGATGCCACTTTTGGGGAACGTAGTATTTCAAAATTTCCTACGATCACGCAAGATCTATCTAGGAGAAGCATAGCAACGAGCAGGCAGAGTGTGTCCATGTACCCTCGTACCGAAAGCGGAAGCGTTTAGTAACGCGGTTGATGTAGTCGAACATCTTCGCGATACAACCGATCCAAGCACCGAACGTACGGCACCTCTGCGTTCAGCACACGTTCAGCTCGATGACGTCCTCGAGCTCTTGATCCAGTTGAGGCCGAGGGAGAGTTTCGTCAGCACGACAGCGTGGCGACGGTGATGATGAAGTTACCGGCGCAGGGCTTCGCCTAAGCACTACGATGATATGATCGAGGTGTGTTACTATGGAGGTGGGCACCACACACGGTTAAGAGAAACTTGTGTGTTCTAAGGTTCCCCCTGCCCCCGTATATAAAGGAGGGAGAGGGAGAGGCAGCCGGCCCTAGGGGGGCGCGCCAAGGTGTGGAGTCCTACTAGGACTCCCTAGTCCTAGTAGGATTCCACCTCCCACACATAGTAGGAAAGGGGGAAGGGAGAAGAAGGAAAGGGAGGGCCTTCTCCTAGTCTTAATCGGCCTCCTGCCCAAGGGGGGGGGCGCACCAGCCCCTTGTGGGCTGGTGTGCTTCCCTCTTATGGCCCATAAGGCCCATAACTTCTCCCAGGGGGCTCCGGTAACCTCCCGGTACTCCGGAAAAATGCCCGAACCACTGGGAACCATTCCGATGTCCAAATGCTACCTTCCAATATATGAATCTTTACCTCTCTACCATTTCGAGACTCCTCGTCATGTCCGTGATCTCATCCGGGACTCCGAGCAAGCTTCGGTTCATCAAATCACATAAGTCATAATACAAATCGTCATCGAACGTTAAGCGTGCGGACCCTAAGGGTTCGAGAACTATGTAGACATGACCGAGACACATCTCCGGTCAATAACCAATAGCGGAACCTGGATGCTCATATTGGCTCCTACATATTCTACGAAGATCTTTATCGGTCAAACCGCATAACTACATAGGTCATTCCCGTTGTCATCGGTATGTTACTTACCCGAGATTCGAACGTCGGTATCATCATACCTAGTTTAATCTCGTTACCGGCAAATCTCTTTACTCGTTCCGTAATGCATCATCCCGCAACTAACTCATTAGTCACATTGCTTGCAAGGCTTATAGTGATGTGCATTACCGAGAGGGCCCAGAGATACCTTTCCGATACACGGAGTGACAAATCCTAATCTCGATCTATGCCAACCCAACAAACACCTTCGAAGACACCTGTAGAGCATCTTTATAATCACCCAGTTACGTTGTGACGTTTGATAGCACACAAGGCGTTCCTTCGGTATTCGGGAGTTGCATAATCTCATAGTCAGAGGAACATGTATAAGTCATGAAGAAAGCAATAGAAATAAAACTCAATGATCATAATGCTAAGCTAACGGATGGGTCTTGTCCATCACATCATTCTCTAATGATGTGATCCCGTTCATCAAATGACAACACATGTCTATGGTCAGGAAACTTAACCATCTTTGATTAACGAGCTAGTCTAGTAGAGGCATACTAGGGACACTTTGTTTTGTCTATGTATTCACATATGTATCAAGTTTCCGGTTAATACAATTCTAGCATGAATAATAAACATTTATCATGATATAAGGAAATAAAACAATAACTTTATTATTGCCTCTAGGGCATATTTCCTTCAATTGCAAACCATTATTGTTGGTGTTTTGTATTATTTGTATGTGACCAAGGTAGGTTATCAAAAATTGATTGGTCAAATAATAGAGTTGTATGATTGTTTTAGATGAATACTACAATCGGAAACCTCAGTTGCGCATATCTTAGTTTTGAATTAGTTTTGTAGATGAATATTATCTTGTCCATCCAGTACTATGGTTTAACCCTGCAGGGCCGGGACATGCGTTACACCAATCACTATTTTGGATATGTTTTTGGCAGTGCTGCTAATATATATCATTTTTGTGAAGAACAATAGTTGTAAAAAAGTGAGTAATATCCTACTAACTAGATGATGATATGTCTTAGCATCCGAACATATCCTGCAATGCAATAAAGGGTGTTCTCACCCCAAAATTATGGAAGCCAAAACACAGAATGCCCTTGAAATGAGCAACAACCCCCGACCCTCAAATAGAGCAGCAAAGAATCTATTGGTGAATTAACAATCAAACAAAAAAAGGTAGAAAAATAGAACGGTGCAGCAAGGCGCGCGTATGCTTCTAGTGGGTTCTAGTTTTGAAAAACTCGTCGTGAGAAACCCAACGGTGAAAACAAAACTGAATTTCGATGCTTGAATCAAAAATTATGGCTTTTAAGACATTTTGAACTTCAAATAAACGCACGTAGGGACAAGACGTGGACCGATTTCTTTGGTAACGTTACAAGGTCATGTGGGTACGCGAAAAGGTGGTAGCAGGGGACAGAGTGGTTCCTTTTTTGGAAGTGTGTGGAGAGAAATCTGTTGTATTTTACATATATAATAGGGTGCTGGATCACATGAACAGGCGCCCGAGCGCTTGCTAGCCACGTCCTAGATTTTTGCGCAAGGCTGGTGCGACGTTAGTTTTCTGGATTACTTCGCTAGAACCGCTGCTAGGGGGGTCACTCTTTTTTTCTCTTAAAAAAAGGCAGCGCGGAAAGGCGGAGGGGGTACTTGGACTGAAGTGGGTTTTGTGAACACATATGCTTACACAACTTTATGTATTTGAAGTTAAATTTGTTTTTTATTTAAAATTCAGCTAAAAATCCCGGATTGTTCCTTTTTTGAAAGAACATTTTTTTACCACCATGTGCCATTACAAATCCCAAAAGTTGCCATGTTTTTACAGAACACGTTTTAAAAACTTGCCATTTTTTAGAGGATGTTTTTTTTAAAGATGCCACGTCTTGGAAACCAGTAATAATTACTCCCTCCGTTTCTAAATATAAGTCTTTTTAAACATTTCAAATGGAATACAACATGCGGATGTATGTAGACATATTTTAGAGTGTAGATTCACTCATTTTGCTTCGTATGTAGTCATTTGGTGGAATCTCTAGAAAGACTATATTTTGGAACGGATGGAGTAGAAGACAACAAAGAACGCGTACATTGCATCTAGATGTGAAATAGGAATCCCCTTGTTTAAAGGTAGACCGGACTATAATTCTTGTAACTACGAAGAGCGGAATTGTGTACAGTTACTTATCATTACCTGTGATACCCATTGTTCCTACTTGTTTGATAAACCTTAATTCTCAACTGAGAAAAATATTTGCTGCTGCACTTACATCATCCCTTCCACTTAGGGGTCACAACAACTTATGTAGAAGTAATAGTCTTCAGGAGACCAAAATTGCATAAAACCGCCATGTTTGGTGCCAAGGTAACCACACTGATTCTCTCATAAGCTAAAATGGTGTTGCGGTGTGATTTGCTCCAAATCTGGTACCAATCGCTACCCTAGACCTAAATGTGATGGTTTCATGGTAATTATCTCTATCCTAAAGACCATACTGGTTGCAGTTTGTGGTGGCATACAGATTTGCAGTGGAAACATATGATCTTCCTAGTTTCTAGCCGAAAATGGTTTGTGAGACGCAACCTGAGGAAACTCCTCCCAAGTTGGACTACATCCAGTCTATACATGTTTTGTACAACTATCATCGCTTTCCTCTGTTTTCTCTCGTGAAACCAGCACTTGTCATCATCTAGGACCGGATAGCTCAATTGGCTCTATTATGAAGGACGATGAGTCGTGAGGATCCTCATGTCTCACAGAGAAACTGCAAGAGCCTCCATAAGGCAGCAGCGCTTCTCTATTCAAGTCCACACCATTCTCTGCCAGCGTCACATTAGATTCAAGGGCCTGGAGAACTTCTGACATCTTGGGCCGCAGAATAGGGTTGGTGAGGGTACATTCGAGAATCACGCCTACTGCACACTCTAGCTCGGCTACATCGAACGAATCTTTGAGATCCCTGTCCACTAGTTTGTCCAGTTTCTTTTCCTCATTGAGTTCTCTAACCTGCAGAGGATTAAAAATCTGACATCAGGTGATAAACAGAGTATACCACGAATTCCATGTAAATGGCAGGAGCGCTTCCTAGCATTATACTAAATGAACGTGTTATCCACAAAAATCCGATATGTACCTGCTTATGCCAGGAAATCAACTAGGCCTTTGCTAAGCATTGTATTAAGGATTTGCCAATAAACTTATTTCATCATCAACTACGAATATATGATGATACAAAGGAAAAAGAAGCTTTTTGTTTTAGATCTTCCCTATTCATGTTAGCTAAACTTTGTTGGAAATGGTCGTCAAATTACTCCAGGTTATGCCATCAATTATATAGTACGTAAAGATTGAGCAAAAGAAGTTACCCAATCTATAATCATCCCCTTCTGGGACTGACCATGTCCGTTGCTCAAGGTTTTAGGTCCAGTGATCAGTTCCAACAGTAGAATACCAAACCCATAAACGTCGGTCTTTTCTGAAGACTGCCCTGTTGAGAGATACTCTGGAGCAATATGACCAACAGTTCCCCGAACTGCAGTAGTAACATGCGAATCTTGTCGGTCAAGTAGTTTTGCCAATCCAAAATCCCCAACGACTGCTTCAAAACTTCCATCAAGCAATATGTTTGCCGCTTTGACATCCCTGTGAATGATCTTAGGATTGCATTGTTCATGAAGATATAGTAGTCCTCTGGCAGCCCCAATAGCAATTTGCATACGTTTACTCCAATCAAGACAAGGTTTTCCATGATGATACTCTGCAAAAAAATCACTTTACATTAAAAAGAGAAGGGGTAGAAAACAAGGGAATAATAGAATAGCAAAACACAGGGCAAAAAAAGTATTACCTCCGTTCGGAAATGACTGACGTGGTTTTAGTTCAAATTCATCAGTTATTTCCAAACGGAGGGAGTAATTCTTAGTAAGGAAAACATAGACTTCTATTAGAAAAATAAAATTTTGTGGACGTATGAAAGGTTACCTCTCAAGCGGTCAGCAACACTGCCATTTGGCATATATGGATATACGAGCAACCTTTCTTTCGAGGTCATGCAAAATCCATACAAGCGCAAAAGGTTCCTGTGCACAGCTAGGCCAATCAACTCAAGTTCTGTCTGGAATTGGACTTCACCAGTAACATCGGGATCTTTTAACCTCTTGACTGCCACTAAAGTTCCATTTCTGAGACAGCCTTTATAAACAACACCAAAACCGCCTTGGCCTAATATATTCTTTGAGTTAAAATTGTCTGTTGCACTTTGCAGGCCGTGAAATGAAAAATGCTTCAGATGACCCAGTTCCATTTCAAGATCTTGATCTATAGTTGAATAAATAAGTGGTCATCAAATCATATACTATTTCCGATAGTAAGGTTATAGATGATTAGCTAATTACCAGAAGAAGCAAAAGGCAAACGCCATCTGCAGTAGTTTAGCCAGCATACAAAGAACAGGACAAAGATTGTGGCACAGGTGACACTTAAGGAAATTGCCAATGCTAATTGATGATGGTTCTTCGTTTTATTTGACGGTCTAGACACTGTATCTGTAGTCAAAGGTAAGTTAGTTCCACTTCCCAAAAGGTAAGTTAGTTCAAAAGGGTACACTTGTAGAGTTGTAGTAAAGATTAAAAAACAGATGATGTCAGGTAAAAACGTTACCGTTAGTTCCTCCATTAAGATGTGTGCAGCCATGTAGAATTGAGGAATTGCAAAGGAACTTGTTTCCCACGAGACTGGAAAGCATAGGTACAGTAATATTCAGTGAAGTATTGAAATAGAAAGGAAAAAATGATGTGTGTATGACTATGACGAGTTTTAGCATATGAAGGATGACACAAGCACTACTTCCCAGTTATGCAAAGAATTTGGATGAGCAAATGGAGTTAAATAACAAAAAAAAAAAATGGAGCATATTATACATACTCTCGTACCCACTTACCTGTAGTCATGTGCATAGATTTTTGGAACTGTACCACTTAAATTGTTGAATGATATGTCACTGAAACATATTTCCCACGTCAGTTTGAACATCAAGAATCACATTTAGCCACACCATTTATCAAAAAAGGAATAAACATGTAACTGGAGACATACAGGAATGTGAGACCTGGAAGCTTCGCAACATCTATAGGGATCTGTCCAGACAAGTTATTCTTATCAAGGCGCCTGAAGGATTTGCAAAGCAACAGTCATCAAAAACTTAGTTGTCAAACCGTGTGTCTGCTCAGGCTAGTAATTTTAAGAAAAGATAGCAAACATTTTTCTAACATTTATTGCATACGAAAATGTGAATTACTTAGAAATATAAGAAAACCATACAAATAGGTAACTGAAAATATTACTAGTACAAACATACAACAATTTCACTTAGTTGCCGTGGCCCACGGGCAAAAGAGGAACAATATATCTAGAGTTCTAGACATAGTTCCAAATATGGTTCATGTGCAGGTATGACTGTTGTGTTACAATTGTATGCATGCTTTTTTCAAACAGTGACATAGCTCCAAAAAATTAGATTTGTACACATTGTGTCATCAAGCTTGTACGACTTTGCTAGCTTTATACTCAGAATTAGTTCAATAGATTAGTATCGCAGGTGTAGTGGTTATTGCTTAATTCTACATGGTCCATCTGACATTGTATGACCAGACTTAATTAGAATTCATCATATGGGCGCATAGACAACGGATTCCACCCCCTCCTCGTAACCCCCTCGTCCGCCCCGTGGGCGGCCAGGGGGAAACCCTAGCCGCCGCCGCCGTCGGGCGTCTCTCCCCTGCCTCCCTCACCCTCGCCGCCGCCAGCAGGGCCGCCGGGCGAAGCCTGGCCGGCAAGGGCGGCGGCGGGGTATCTCTCCCCTACGCGCGATCTGGCTGGCACGGGACGACCTGTGCGTGAAGTGGCGCCGGACTACCGTGGGGTTCGGCGGCGCTGCGGGCGGATCCTGGCGGCGGCGTGCACGACGCGCCGATTGCTGGAGTCCACGTTTGCAGCACGGATTGGCGGTTGCGGGAGCGCCAGGATCTGGTGGCTGCGTGAGCCGTCGCTTTCGGGTCTGATCTTTCGCGATCTGGCGCTTGGACGCCGGCGGCCAGTGCGGGGTGGTGGTACTCGTCGTTGCCCAGGTTGGATTCTCTGGATCTGGAGCCTGGACGGATCTGCACTAGAGTCACCCCATGGTGCTTTCTTCTCCGGATGGTTTCGTTTCTCGGTTTGAGGCCAGATCCGGAGCAGACAGAGGTTGGTGGTACAGGTTGGGGACCGGAGGAAACTTTGGTCGGCTAGCTCGACCCGGCATCGACAACGGCTTTGGCGTCATTACCCTCCTTGGAGGCGAAGCCGAGGTCCCCTCCTATCCACCTCTGACCCACTCCCGGACTAAAGTCCAAAATCCGTCTTGGATTGGGCGGCGGCGCCGCCCTTAGCGTCGTGTCCTCCATGGAGGCGCCGTCTTGGGAGGCTTGGGTGTTCGGGGGAGAGGTACTGTGGGTGGTGGGCTCTACATGGCAGTTCCTGCAGCGGAGACGATGTGGAGGTCGGCAGGTGGAGCGGCGTTGGATCTACCGCGTCGACGACGAAGAGTATTGGCGGCATGGTGTAGCTGATTCTCGACGATGGATGTGTCTGGATGGACGTGCGCAGGAGGAGGAAGCTGTCTGGCGTCATGGTGGCGTTGATGGCAGACAGGCCTGGCAAGGTTGGTACATCATTTTTGCTCTGAGGATGGACCGAGGGATGATGGAGGTGACGGCCCTTGCAGCATGCGGTGCTCACTAGGAGTGTGCCAGACCGGGGTGGGACTCAATCCAGGTAGTGGCTTGGATGGGACACCCGGCTTTAGATGTTAGGCTTTGGTGCGATGTCTGTTTGGTATTAGGCCCGGACATTCGGCACACCTTCATCAAGGGGATAGGAGTAGCAACAGCGTTGCCAAGATGGTGGCTTCAGGCTTATTGATGTATCACCTTGTATGGTCTTTGTGAATAATTAATAATATGGCTGCATGCATCGTCCAGATGCAGAGGCCGGGGGTACATCCTCCTTTTCTAAAAAAAAATATGGGTTGTATTCACAACAGAGGAGTTTTCGTTTCTTGGGCAGGCATACACAACAAACTTAATCAGAATTCACCTGTAACATATGCATGTAAATCTAACAGACACAGTGATGCTTTAGAGAGCAAGACATAAATAATCCAAATAGATAGATTGTCAATTTGAGGTAATAGATAGCATATACTTACAAATAATTTAGTTGAGTCAGCTGCCCCAGTGAATTCGGGATTTCACCAATAAACTGGTTACCTGAAAGATCAAGAGCTTTCAGATTGGCCAGCTTCCCTATCTCTGGAGGAATTTCACCAGATATTCTGTTATTCTGTAGTAACCTGAAGTGGGGCAAGAGAAAAAGAAAAAAAAAGCTTGAGCAACAAAGCATTGGTAGTAAATTTCGTTTTCAGTGCGACAGATGGAAGTCAGTGAAACAAGATCTACAAACAGTACAGTAGAAAGAATACAATCCCATGACTGAGAGAGCACAAGTAATAATAAATATGATGCATACAATGCGCATAAGGTCATGTTCATATAAGTAGGGTGAACACAGTATGATGGGTACAATAAGGAATAGAAAGTCTAGCTGGACGTTCGCCGTCAATCCAATCGTATAAAGTAAGCTTGATTTAGCTGTGTTGAGTTCTGAAAGAATACGGTACGCCCAATAACACCCATTCTTGTCAAATAAAGAAAACAAATTTTGTTCATGAGGGGTTGTACCGCCTGTGATCTCTCAGCATTATTCTATTCACCAGTTCTTGTCCTGGCCTTGAGAGTTTGCACGCATCATAAATTCAAAAGGCAAGACTTGTATTGTATAGTTCCCCACCTTCAGCTCCCTAACTATCCCGATACTGATCAGGCACTGACGGAATCGCCTAAACAGTAATTTTGTTTGCTGGGTGGGGAGAAAGAGCTTTATTACTCCCTGGCCTCTGCAACCTAAACAGCAGTTGTGCTTCAAATTTTCCAACGGCTAGACACACAAGCATGAACCTCCTCATCTTGAAGCAATTCAGCTCGACAGCTACTTGAAACGGTGTTGCAAGACACACCGTGTCAAATGAACTAAGGAAACAGGAACTGTGATCGGATAGGTGAGTTCATTTCCAAGGCCTTACATTGTCTGCAGGTAACTGAGGTTCCCGATGCTCGGCGACAGAGCCCCCGCCAATCCGTTGTTAGCCATCTGCCTGCGCTCCAGCATCCAAACAAAACAGCACGGCATCACCAACAACAGCCAAGCAACAACAACAGAAGGAGCATTCGCGCAGGCGCAGTCCAGCAACAAGACAACAAATCAGGGAGCGAGATCTCACAGCGAGACGACGAATCCGTCGGGGGAGCAGGCGACCATTGACCAGGTGCAGGGGTCGACGGAGTTGATGTCCCACCCGGCCATCACCCCCTTCTCGTCCCGCATCCGGCTCTTCACCGCCATCAGCGCCGCCACTGGAACACCGCGCAAAGCGCACCGAGCACAGTTAGCACGAGAACATCCTCCACGTAGTACCAAATCCGCAAACCCTAACCCAGCCGCCCCAGCCAACGCCAGGCGCAAGCGGCGCACCCACCTTCATAGTTGAGACCTTTGGGTGAGAGCGGCGGGTCCCCGGCCGCTACGCCAGCAGAGGCGAGGAGCCACGCGGTGGCTACCACCACCACGGCGCCAGCGCCGGCGGCGAAGGTTAGTCTCGCCATGGCAAGTGGGGGCGTGACTGAGAGCGTCTCTGCACGGGCTCCGTGGCCATGGGTGCTGCTGTTATCGAGCGCAGTGCGTGCGCCGGGGACTAGATTAGGCTCGACTTAAATCTTAATTAATGCGAGTTGGTCTGAAAAATTGGGAATCTTAATTAATTAAGAAATGGAGGGGCTAACTGGGCCTTAATTGCTGAGCCCGTAGAATGGAGTGGAGAGACGGGTGGCTCTCGAGGGTCCGGAATTTGTGCCCAGTGTTTGGTTTCAGTCTTTTGATTGTTTTTTTTCTGAGGCTGGTCGTAATGAGAGTATCGTATAATTAAATTCACGTATGAACGTGAGCCTCTTCATAGCTCAGTAATTTTGGACCGTCCAATCCTCTCCTTGATGCGTTCTAGACCGTCTTGTAACGCCTTTGCCTTTGGTCGCGAAGGACCGCTGGATTTGGGTGTAACGCCCCGAGTCCGATGCGCCAGGTGTCTTTCAGTTATTCACCGTTGTTGCCATTTCATTCGCTTACGTGTTGCACTTTGCTATATCATCATGTGCATTTCATCTGCATGTCTTTCAAAACTTGCATTTGTTCGGGTCTCCCAGTTCTCTCCGTCATCCGCTCCAAGCGCATTCACACTCGCACGCGCCCGCGGCACCTCCGAAATATTATTTTATAAGTGGCATAAAAATATTCTCGGAATGGGTTGAAAGTTGGCGTGCGGTCTTATTATAGTGTAGGTAGACCGCCTGTCAATTAGTCGCATTCGGAATCCGTTTGATAGCCCAACCGTTAAACATATAGCGGCACCGTTGCCGATCAAACGTCGGACATTTTTGGTCTCCGAAAACCCTTGCCGAGCTGCCATCTCCTCTCTCTTCTCAGCCCATGGCCTTCTACATAGCCCACTAGCCCACCTACCTACCCCCTCCGGTCCGGACCGTCCGATCAACATCAAACGGTCCGAAAACGGAGCTAATCCCCTAACCCTAGCCCCCATTTCCTATTTAAACCCCTCCCCATGCCATTTTTGAACATTTTCTAGCCCTCCACCTACCTCCTGCCGCAGCCTCCACCCTCCTCCTCGGTTTCCGTGCCCGGCCAGCCCCGCACCGCCACTTGGCGCCACCACACGGGTCAGCGCCGCCGTCCCCGCCGCCCGCACCCAATCCCGTAGTGCCAT
>NC_057811.1:138178347-138183424 GCF_018294505.1 Triticum aestivum | reverse complement strand
CGGCCGCCGTCGCCTCGGCGCCCGCTGCATCCCGCGTCGCCGGCCGCCGTGGGCCTCGCCCATCGCGTGGGCCACGTGGGCCTCCCAGGGCCCAACTCCGCCAGCCTGCTCGGCCTCCACCGCGACCCGATCCACCACCGACAGCCCACGAGGCTAGGGTGAGCGAACCCCCTTATCCCTCGCCCTAGGCGCTTCTAAGGCCAACTCCACCGCGCGACCCTATCCTGTCCGGCCCCGTCCATTTGGGGTAAAACGGACAAACGAGGCGGCCCAGCGCGCGGGAGCAAACGAACTTTTGCCCGTTTTGTGTCCGCTTTCGACCCATCTGCGGCCCAAGTTTGCGCCGCTTTTGGGGTGAAACGGACACCACGCGGACGCGCGGGTAGTCTGCGCGTGTCCTCCCCTGGCCCGCCCGTCGGTGGCACAGGGCAGGCCTTTTTCTATCCGCCCCCTCCCTCCCTCCGGCCGCACCCCCTCCACTCTTCCCCACTCTTCCCCTCGCTGCCGCCGCCGCTGCCATTGCAGCCGTGCAGTTCGGACGCTAGCTCGCCCAGCCCCTTCCCCTCGGCGCTGCCGAGCTACCCAACCACGGCCATCTGGTTTGCGCACCCGCCGGCCGGATTTGGGTCGGATCCGGTCGGTCTTGAGCTCGCCCGGCTGTGGGAGGCTGGGCCGCGCCATGGACTGGCCGGGCACCTCGCCGGAAGGCCCTGGCAGGGCCGCAAGGCCACATGCAGGCAGTGGCTCCTCCTCTAGCTGCTCGGATCTGCACCGTCGGTGGTCCGCCGGCAGATACACGAATGGCGGTCGGCCGGGCTCGGTGCTTGCCCAAAAGCTCGCCGGCGCACCGTTGCCACTCATTAAGTGCAACCACTGCCCAAGGATGGTCGTGCGCCGCGTGTCTACAACGCCGGAACATCCCGGATGGGTGTTCATCAAGTGCTTAAACGATGGGGTACGCACTTTTTTTAGCTTCGGTTTGTCCTCTAGATTTGACTACTTGTGCTAACTTCAAATTTTGTTGTGTAGAATGGATGCAAGTTTTGGTATTGGGAAGAAGAGTACATCGATATATTGATAGAGTGAAATTTAGTACATGTTCGTGCACTTTTAGCTAGCATAGAGGCTGTAAATGAGACAAGTGCACTTGTTGCTAGATTAGAGGCTAGACACGAGACTAGGTCTGAGGAAGCAACATCGACTTCTGGCTTGAAGAAGAAAGGAGGATGCCAGATCGAGCCTCCTCCACAGATCAACAATGAGTGCATCGAGAAGGCCCTAACCCAACTCAAGGGAGCAGTTATGAAAGTTGGGTATCTTCTAAAATGTATTCTAGTGGTTCTTGTTTTCTTTGGTCTTGCTTTACTAGTCAAAATGTGATGATGTATTTTTCATGTACCAAAAATAAATGATGAAATAAAGTTAAAGACTTGCAAAGAAATAATACGTGGACAGGATGCGGCCGGGATGCGGCCGGGCGCTGGGCGCACGGCCACCGCATCCCAGGACAGGCCCGGACACGACCCCATCGCCCTACCCAAACGGACAGAATTCGGACAAAACAGACGTCCGTTTGGGGTCGCGCGGTGGAGTTGGCCTTAGCTATCATGCGCCCACTCCGTGTTTCTTCTTCTTCTGAATTCGTCCAAGTCCCTCGAAATCGGCATTATGTGTGCATCTTCATCATCCCATAACTTGGTGCATGTTGATCCGTTTCGTGTGTATAATATGGCAAATTGTTCATCTCTGAATGCTCTACATGGTGGTATAGTTTGCATGCATGTTACTTTTGATCTTGATGCCTTAATCCTTGTTGCAAAAGTGCTAAATGTTATAACTTGCTGAAAGTTGTCATAACTTGCTGATTTGTCTTTTTTCATAGCATTTTGTGTGTTTATCTTTTGAGCATCATGTCAACATGTTTTACAAGAATATTCATGCCATCTTTACAGTGATGCAATCCATGTATTTGTATGTGCCTTGTGGTGAGTGCATCAAGCTTGTGAAGTAGGGTACTTGATGTTGCTGATTTCTGTGATGATGATTTCTGCCAAGTCTGTGAACCTGTTATCATTTGCATAATTGCCATGATGTTTTAAGTATGTTCTAGTGGTTTCTGTTAGTAGCTCAGTGTTCTTATTTTATAGTGCTCTACATGTACATACTTTCAATGCCATATGATGCCTCATATATATCCTGTAGCATATGTTTTCCTTGCCATCAACATGCCTAAATGATGTTCTAGTTTTTTGTTAACTTCATGATGCCATGTTGTGAGCTTGTTATTAATTTTTCTATGCCTCTTCTGGAGATGCTCCAATTACATGAGTTGAAGTATATCATGTCTACTACATGCTCATGTCTTTTGCACATTTATTAAAGCTGCTATGCTTACTGTTATGTCCCTCCAAATTCAGCATCATAATTTTTTTGTTTTGCATTCCCAGATTTCCTCCAAGTCTGAGAATCTGTTGTTAACTTGCAATCTTGTCCTGATGAATGCCACTGATCTATGGGTTATATGGAGATGCTTATTAATCACGTTTTGCCATGTTTTACCTGTACTTTAATGCCATGCTTTTATTTGCTATGATTTTGCATTGTAGCATTCTTGTTTTATGCCTCCAACATGTCAACATGTTATTCCTGCTCACATGTATGCCCTGTTTTTCACTGTCATAATCTGTGTTATTAAGTTGCTTTTTGCATTGATCATCTTGAATTAATCTTGATGCCTATGAACCTGAACCTTAATGATATTCGAAGCATGTAATCTGTTCTTTGAGTGCATATCAAGTTTGTGCCCATATGTTTCATGTAGCATGTTGTTTCCTTGATTGGAAAATGTCTACTTGCTGTTTTGGACAGCTTGTCCTTTTAAACTTGTTTCGTGTGTGTGTTGAACCGTTGCTCCGTTTTGAGCATGCTCTATATGAAACTTGCTTGGTTTTGCATGTAGTTTCATGTTACCTTGTTGCATCCATGTTTTGGAGTGTTTGTGATGTTGTTTTGCTTGCATTTGCATCAATGCCATGTTTAACTTGTTTTGCTCATATCTTCTAGGCCGTAGCTCCGAATTAAATGAACCTTATATGTAACTTGACTAGAAAGACGCGTAGATCCTCTTGGTGCACTTTAACTTGTTGTTTAACAACTTCAACATAATGTGTTATTCAGATCTGGACCAATTTCGAAATTTGCTTATGAGGACTTACCGGAGTTGTTATATGTTGTTTCCGGCCTCATTTAAACTTGCCTTGATGTGTTGTTCTTGTTTGCATCATCTCTTGCCATGAGTAGCATCATTTAGACTTGTCATGCATCATACTTGGTTGAGCATCATGCCATGTTATGTGTTGTGTGTTTACCATGTTGTTTGCTTCTTTCCGGTTGTGCTCCTTCTCGATAGTTCATGATTCGTTGCGATTGTGAGGATTCGTTCGACTACGTGGGATCGTCTTCTTCATGGACTCGTTCTTCTTCCTAGCGGGATTTCAGGCAAGATGACCGTCACCCTGGATCTCACTACTACCTTTGCTATGTTAGTTATCTCGATGCTATCGCTATGTCGCGCTACCTACCACTTGTTTACCAAGCCTCCCAAATTGCCATGATAACCCCTAACCCTTTTCACCATCCTAGCAAACCGTTGTTTGCTATGTTACCGCTTTGCTCAGCCCCTCTTATAGCGTTGCTAGTTGCAGGTGCAGGTTGTTCCATGTCGGGACATGGATACCATGGATATCATGGGATATCACAATATCTCTTATTTAATTAAGGCATCTATATACTTGGTAAAGGGTGGAAGGCTCGACATTATGCCCGGTGTTTGTTCCACTCTTGCGGCCCTAGTTTCCGTCATACCGGTGTTATGTTCCTTGATTTTGCGTCCCTAACACGGTGAGGGTTTATGGGCCCCTCTTGACAGTTCGCTTTGAATAAAACTCTTCCTGCAAGGCGCAACATTAGTTTTAACATTTGCCATAATAATATTGAACTAAATAATTAATTGGCATAGGGCGTCATGAACCCGAGGTTTCTTTCTACATAAACAGGGTGGGCCAGTGCTGTTGGTGTTGGTCCCAAACAGGTAGACTGCGGGGCCACCACGAGGAAACTCGAGGATCTGGTTTTACTCGTAGGATGTCCCATCCGGACGTGGCCTGAGACGAGATACGCGCGGCTACTATCAGGGTGTCGGCACGCCGGGAGGTCTTGCTGGACTTGTTTTACCATTGTCGAAATGTCTTGTGCACCGGGATTCCGAGTCTGATCGAAGGGTCCCGCGGTGGAGGATTGTCTCCGCGGATCGTGAGATTGTCATGGGCTAAGTTGGGACACCCCTGCATGGTTTAAACTTTCGAGAGTCGTGCCCGCGGTTATGTGGCAGATGGGAATTTGTTAATATCTAGTTGTAGTGAACTTGAAGTAAACTCAATTAAAATACACCAACCGCGTGGGTAACCGTGACTGTCTCTTTTCGGGGAAGTTCGAGAGGAGAACACGGTTGGGTTATGTTTGAACGTAAGTAGTTCAGGATCACTTACTAATCATTATTAGTTCGTGACTGTTTGCGTAGATTATCATATTACTCTTGTACTCGTAAGTTAGCCACCATACAATGCTTAGTCGCTTGCTGCAACCTCACCACTTATCCAATCCTTACCCATTAAGCTTTGCTAGTCTTGATACCCATGGTAATGGGATTGCTGAGTCCTCGTGGCTCACAGATTACTACAACAACAGATGCAGGTACAGGTAACGCGATGATCATGACGTGAGAGCGATGTTTGCTTGTCTTGGAGTTCTTCTTCTTCGTCGTCGATCTTGGGTTAGGTTCCTGGTCGGTGTCCTGGGCTAGCAGGGTGGATGTCATTTGAATTTCTGTTTGTGTTTCATCCGTAGTCGGATGTTGTTCTCATGTATGATGTTTGATGTATTCGTGTGGCATTGTGTGCCTTTGTATGTATCCCCAGCTATTATGTAATGGTACAATGTAATGATATCCACCTTGCAAAAGTGTCTCCAATATGCGCTTCTATCCTTGGTGGGACCTTCGAGTTCCTTTAGAATAGAG